>NC_134540.1:22397500-22567500 GCF_050624435.1 Tenrec ecaudatus | reverse complement strand
GGAGCCTCGTGCGATGGAAGGGGCTGCAGGAAGGAAGTCCTCCTTTCCTAGTTTCTCCTGGTCACTCTATGTGTAGTCACTAGTTCAGTTAATAATGATAATAATAATAATAATAATAATAATAATAATTTGGATCCTCTTTAGGAGCCCCAGGGAGAAAGGTGGGACTTTCTACTCCCATAAAGGGGTACAGTCTCAGAAACTCACAGGGGGCAGCTCCACCCTGTTTCACGGGGTCGTTGCGAGTCAACATTGACTGGGGACAGTGAGCAGAGTAGTTCTAGGCTAGAAGCGGTAGGTGCTTTTCCACCAATCCATTTAACTCTAGTGACAATCGTGCGACACCAGCATTGAATTGGATTTTTATAGATAAGGAAACAGAAGCGTTAGTGGGGTGCATGGATGGATACATGATTACATCACCCCAGCGAGGCTGACAGGAGCGAGGTGGAGGAGCTGCAGTGGCGCAGTGGGTAAGCAGTCAGCTGCTCGCTGAGAGGTTCATCGGACACTATTGCTCAGCAACTATTTATGGTGAAAGGGGTTGATTTGGGGGTGTTTTGTTAGCTACATCTGAGAATAGAATAGTTATTATATATCTGAGATATCAAAGTTTGTGATTCTCCAAAGACATTGTGGCACCAACACTGTCCCCAAAGTGCTTACTGATTTACTTTGGTGTGAAAATGAACAAAAAGGGACAGATGGATATTTAGAAAGCCACGCATGAGAATGCCTATTTTTCAAATCGCAGTTGAGGAATTCGCTTATGTAGTACCATTTATTAATAGCTAGAAGGTCTGAATCTTGGACGATCTTCTAAAACATACAGGTTTTGTTGTGTATATGGTGTGTTGTGTGTGTGTGTGCGCACGCGCGCAATCATTCCCCTTTCTTCACTCCTCCCCTGCCTTCTCATGCCCAGTGGGATCAGGGCTGCATTTGTATCTTGAGACTTCAGGAGTTCTCTACCACACCCCCCACATAAAGTGTTGAGTCCAGCGCTGGCCATCGTCTGCAGAGGTCTGTGTGGTGGGGAGGGCGGTGTGGAAAAGGAGGCCCCAGGATAGAAAGAAGAGGACATCTTCCTGAATCACCACTGCTTGTCAAGGATCCCCGGGCCACACTGGCTTCTGTGTTGGGCTGTTCTTGAGAAGGTCAGCCTCTACAACTGGTGACTGCTTCTCAGGAGAAAGGCGAAGCTTCCCGGTCCTGTACAGAAGGATTGGTGCAGTGGGCACCACAATGACCTCAAAGATGAAAGCAGGTGTGAGGATGGCTCATGACCGAGTGGTGCTAAGTTCTGCTGGCATTTAACAATAACACAGCAACACACAGTTCAAGCCCTGGGAACCCATGGGGCTGCTATGAGTCTACATCAACTGGATATCAATGAGTTCAACTTTTCTACACCTGGTTGCTTTTATCCTCTCTATTTCCTCATGTATCTTCACTCTTGCTGAAATTTTATTTGGAATTCTTTGCACTACAGGACGTTATTTCTGTCAGGGGTTTCAGAGCGATCATTCTGTTGCCTACATGTTTGTCTCTGTTGTGAGTTTCCCACTGACCCTCACCCACAGGGGCCCAGGAGGCAGCCGCACCAGAAGCAGCGTTGAGTTGTGGACAGCAGGTGTCAAGACACAGCTTCCATGCCGCATTATCACCCCTTCGATTAGGCTCTACTGGGAAAAATGTGTCCCCTCAGTAATAAGCCATTGCAATTTGATTGTTTTGGTTAACTATGCTATTTGCATGTAACATGATTTATGCACACCTATGTGGGTATATGTCACAATCAGTGAATGACTCTGGTCATCATGGTTCATTGAGAACACGAGACACATAGGTAGGTCATCAGGTACAACTCACGTCTGTGGTACTCCCTCTGTGCTAATCCGCTAGGTCTTGACTACTTTATAAGATGACGCTGGTGGTGATCCTAATAGTAATGCTCGCCTTATTCTATACAACACTAAAGGATGCACGTGTCTGTGCACCGTAGTCCTTTCAATACTTTACGCAGCGCTCCTATTATCACCTTGACTAAACAGATGAGGACACTGAGCTTTCAAGAGGCTAAGAAGCCATCCAGGCTCAAAGATCTATTAGAAGAAGAATTGCCATTGAACTCAGCTATTGGGCATGGCAAGATGAGATCCTGTGCGCTTTTCTCTCTCACATGCATCCAGGCTGAGTTTACTTTAAGCAATAGCTACTTGCCCCGGAGAGGGAAAGAAAGGCCTGGGCATTTTACTTGCAAAAACTCAGTCACTGAAAGCCTTACGGAGCAGGCTGATCTGTAACGCAGGAGGCCGCCAGGAGCTGGAATTGCCTCAATGGCGATGGTTGTTTGTTGTTTTTTTAAATTTTAGTTAGTTGTCCTGGAATCTGGTGCCTGGCTGGTGTAAGTGGTTTGCATGCAAAGCTTAGCATTTTGAACCTACCCTGGAGAATGACAGAAGTAAGATCTGGAAAAGGTTCCAGGAAGACTACGTCCAAGAAGACTCAAAGGAACTCAGGTACACACGAAAACAAATGGGTTTCAGAACCCCCTGAATGATGATAGGTTTGATGTTTAGGTTTTTGCCCTGGAATTGATTCTGACTAATGACCACCATAAATGTGTGTGTGTATGTGTGTATCTGTAGAGCTGTCTTTGTAGGGGTCTCAATGGCGGATTTTCAGAAGAAGACCACCAGCCATTCTTCTGAGGTCTCGAATCTCTAATCTCTGAGTTAGCAGAATGAGAGTGTTACCCATTTAGGCTACCCAGGCTCCGCTTAAACCTATAAACCTGTGAAATAAAATCTTATCTCTATCAGACCCCCAAGAAGCTTTCCTACCAATGAAACTCCCATTGCTACAGAACATAGACTTTCTTTTACATGTTTTTCTTGTGACTAAAGAGAAAAACTATAAATCAGATCTTGAGTTAAACATTCAACAATTTATATACAGTTTGTTTTAACTCATTTCTTTCAATCCCCTCAATGTGCGGTCATTTAACCCGCCTCTTTCCAGTATTTATTATTTCAGTCTCACTCTCCTCCCAGCCCTCCCTTCTTGAGTTAATGTGTCTTTGAGGGTGAATAGTTAATTACTCTAACATGAGTGTGAATTCAGTCCCAGACCTGCAGGGTGAGTAAGGACCATAGTCTTGGGCGGGGGTGGGGGGTGTACTACAATTTCCTGTCTGACCAGCAACTCTTGTCTCTTTCACAATTTGTTGCCCCACTCTATCCAGAATGGAATTGACTTGGTGGAAGGGAGGTTTTAACCCAGGACCTTCCATTGTGATCCTTGACAAAGCAGTTGTTAGCAGGAGCTGGGCACCAGCTAGTTTTTTTGGCCTCATGATTGTGGAGACTGAGGTTTGTTATGGTCTGTGAGTTCACTGGAATAGTTGTTTCCTTGTGTCTTTTGATTTGTATCATTATGATTTCCTCTGGACAAGGAGAGACCAATATTTATGCCTTAGATCACTGCTAGCAAACATTTAAGACCCCACGCACTATTTACTAAATTAGGATGTAGAGCCTTATCTTTGTGAATTATATTATGCCAAGTGACCTTGCTATTCCCTGAAACCACGGTTCTGAGCCCCCAGGTCCAGTGACTCATTCCTCCAGGGTTTTAGGCTATATCTAAGAAGTGTTCATAACTTTGCTCCCTCTATACAATTACTGTAATCGTGGATATATTTGCAGCAAAAGTAAATACATATATACAAATATCAAGATGTAGATTTTCATATAAAAACAAGAAAGACAAGTGTTTTAAAATCTCAAAATGAATGTGTGTACTATTTGTAAAATAATTAAGTAGAAGATTCTTTACTAGTCCATTGTCTTTTTAAAAATGAACATTTAAGTATTTAAAGTTTATTAGAGATTTTACAAGACTTAGCTATGTGTTTTTAAAAGATAAATGATGTGCTGTCAATCTAATAACAAGCTGACCAAGAAATTTCATAATAATTAGTTTGGAAGAAAATAAATATAGTTTAGCTACTGACATACTTTTCCAGCAAACAGAGATAGCAGGGTTACAGTTTAACCATTTCCATTGGGAATTATATATCAATTACAAATTCATCTTGGCTTACGAGTGTACTTGTTTGAGGGAGAGAGAGAAAGAAGAAAAGTAGAAGACAGAAGGAAGAGAAAGTACAGGAGAGAGAGAAGAGAGAAATAGGTAGAGAACAGAAATAATTCTCACTGCGTATCCCTCTCGCTCCGACTCCATGTTTTTTCTCTAGGTCTGTAAGTAGGATAATGGCCATCATGATCATGCGGTGGCCTCCTTACTCACTTGGAAGATAGGGAATGCTATTCCCAGGTTTTCGTTTTAGCTGCTCTCACATTAATAAGATATGGAAGAGTTGACTTTGTTCTTGGGAACAAATCCACTAACTATGGGAAGCCACACATTGACCTTAACCCTGATAGGTAGGAATTCCGTGGATATTCCTTTGTAGAGAATGGCCAGAGCGCTGGATGGTTTGAACACTGGTTCTCTGCTTGGATGAGCACAAACTGTGTCACTTTCTCGTAAAGCATTTGAAGCGGACAGTCATACACCAACCTCTTCTCTCCAGTCACATCTGAGATCCTTTAGAAGTGAAACAATCATACTATTTTCTCACAATCTATATTTTAAATCCACGTCCACGTCTTTAGTAATCTTCTTCTTCCACTGCCCATATTTTCCCCTTATGACCTTTCTTTTTTCAAAGATTGACTTCATCTAAACATTGTCCGTTGTATTTCTTTCTTTCAAAGAATCAAAACTTGAATTTGTAGTTCCTTTCTACTGTCACTTTGCTTTCCATCTTATTATTTAAAAAATCATTCTGTAGATTATCTTTTGAGTTGACTTTATTGCTAGATTTCCAACTTTTCACATAAGATATTCAAGTCTTTAATTTTAACTCTTTTACTAGTGTTTACAAGTTTTTCTCATATTGTCTAATTGCATCTGATGAGCTTTTACATATAACTTAAAATATATATATATCAAGAGAGCTTAAAAAATTCATGGAAAAATTCCATGATCTTTTAGTTCCATTGCCTTTTTCCATAAACATCTCAGAACCCAGTGGTATACCATAATTTAATATTCATCATATTTCATTACTTGACTTATTTTGAAAATTTTTTGTACACTAAATATTTGTTTTTTCTTTTCTTTTGCTACTTCTCTGAAATTCAGTGATAGTTGCTTTGTAGTAAAGTTATATGATTTGAATTTGGAAATATTCCAGATGTGCTTGAAGATAATGTATGAGTTGGCTATATTATCAAGTATTCTAAGTTCAAGGAGCCAAACTCATTCTGTTATTCAAATGTATAGTTCAGCATACTGTTGTGTCTTTTTTTGATGTCAATTATGAAAGATGTGATACATCTCCAAAGGTAAAGTAGATCTACCAATTTCACATCATATTATTTGAGGATTTGATGAAATGTGTGTAGATTTAGAATCCACCCCACCCCACCAGATATATGAAGCAAATGACCAGGAGCCCTGGTGGCATCATGGTTATGCTTTGGGCTGCTAACAAAAGAGTCATCAGTTTGAAACCGCTCCACGGGAAATAGATGCTTTCTACTCCCAAAGTTGCATACAGTCTTAGAGACCTGTAAGTGAAATTCTCTCTTGTTCTGTAGGGTCTTTGTGAATGATCATAAACATGGTGACAGTAAGTTTGTTTTTTTTGATATGAAAACATTTTTTACTACATAGTAAACATTTTTATTTTTATCTTCAAATTTTTTACCATAGAGTTGCCTTTTAAAAATATTTCCAGCTCTTTTGATTAATATTTGTTTGAGATAACTTTGTCCAGTCCCTTACCTTCCCACTTTCTACTTCTGTTAACTGGTACAGTCTCAGAAACCCACGGGGTGTGTGTGTGGTGGGGGGTGTTGCTGTGAGTCAGCATCGACTCGATGGCAATGAGTCTGGCCTTGGTTAACCTTCACACTATACCTTCCTATGTTTTATATATTCATTTTGTACATAGGATACAGTTAGATTATGTTTTACAGTTGACGTTTTAAAGAACTGAATTTGTTCATCTTTATTTCTAATCTAAAAGTAAAAAAAGAAGTATTAGTAGAAGGAAAATGAAGTCAAATTATTTCAAAATTTGTGGGATGTTAGTAAAGTACTCACTATAGCACTAAAATGCAGAAAACAAACAAACAAACTACAGATGCTTATATCTCATACTTTATAGTGAAAGTTTGTTTTCTTCATAAGAGTGAGAAAAAGACAAGGTTGTTTGCTGATGACGTCTATTTAACTTTGCATTGAAAGTTCCAGCCAATTTAATTAGGCAAAGAATGAATTGATAGCATCCTGATTGGAAAGAAAGAAATAAAACTTTTTCTTACAGATCATATAATCATCTATATACAAAATCCAGTGGATTCTATTCAAAGACCTACTCAAAGTTCTAGTGAAAGAGTGTAGTTAGCTAGACTGCAGGACCCAAGACTGATATATAAATGGTTGTTTTTTTCTACATAATAGTAAAGAACAATCAAACATTTAAAATATTAACAACAGCATAAACTATATATATATATATATAAACTATATAAAACCCTAAAAAATAAAAGAATATGTATGTAGGATTCCCTTTATGTAAATTTCTAGACAATGCTACTTAACCTATAGTGACAGAAAGCAGATTAGTAGTGACTTGAGGATGGGATAGGACATGGGAAGGAAGAAGGACTTAGAAAGAGACATAAGGAAAGTTTTCATAGTGACAGATGTGCTCATTGCTTTATTCTTAAGATGGCTCCTTGGGGATACACATATGTTGAAATATACCGAATTCTACATGTTAATTATAAGAAGTTGGATGCATGAGTATGTTAATAATACCTTATGTAAGCTATTTAATAAATTACTAGTATAACTTTTATTATAATCTACTTTGTCTCCATCTATCCTGCCTTAGATTGTGATTTCCTTTGTAGGGACGAATATATCTAATTAATCTTTGACCACAGTGTCTGAAAGTAACAGGATCCAAAAAACATTTGTTGAACAAATGAGTGGATAAAGACTTGTACTGGGAATTATATTAAACCATCGATAGGCAGTACGTTTTTTTGTTTTTACAATCACCTTAAGATATTGTACTAGAAAAAAAGATATTGTACAGACACAAAAGATAAAATATGTAGTAGTAAACCTAGGAAAAAACAGAAACAAAAGACATGCACAAGAAATCCAGAGCACACTGTTACAAGAAGCCAGGAGAGTTAGACATGGAAGAATATCCCATGTTCACGGATAGAAAGACAATATTGTGAAAATATCAAAACTACCTAAAGCTATCTATAAATACAGTGCAATTCCAATCCAAATATCAGCCTCATTCTTTAAAGAATGGAACAACTAATCACCAACTTCATATGGAGAGAGCAGAGACCAAGCATAAGCAAAGAACTCCTCAAAGAGAAAAACAAAGTAGGAGGCTCAGAACTACTAGACCTCAAAACCCATTACACAACCACAGTAGTCAATTACTATAAGGATAAAAACCATGACAAAGGCAGACTTCTTTTCCCAGGCCATGTAGTCTTCTAATCTGGTCCCCCAAATAACATATATCCCTCCCTCATTTAAACATCTGAAAACCCACTTCAAGAGAGGTGATTTCACTTCAGATGGGGTTAGTTTCTCATGTTGTGGGGAGGAGAAGATCAATCAATTTCTGTCACGTAGCAATGTTTTACAATTATCTTGAATCAATAGACACTCCTAGATAAATCAAGTGGAGGAGGGTACCTGTCTACACTAGAGAAGGTGATTATTCCTCTGATGGTGGGTAAACCAGGTGAGGCAAACCCCCACTGAGAACAATTCTTGACATTCCTTATACAGACCCCGAGGGGAAAATACTCTCTGTATTACGTTCCTCACAGGCCACTTTTGACCTAGTTTCTATCTAGGTAACCCAGGAAACATGTGGACAATAGACTCTGTCCGTTTGACATGCACAACACCCAATCTAGACCACCAGAAGGACCTGGATTAGAAAACTCACTAAGCAAACTGGATTTCACATCTAAGGAATTGAAATGCTTCCTTGAATTTAAAACTGATGTGTCCCAGTGGGAGAAGAAGCAGATGATCACTATCCCATGGTTAGGGAATTGGTGGTCATTGGACTTTGATTTCGTTTGGACCCATTGCTTTGATTTATAATGTTCTCCAAAAAAATTGATCCTGATGAGTCTAAAGTGAACCTGGGACATATATAAACCATAGACACATGAATGGGTAATGAGCTCTCACTTGCAGCCCTAATATAAGGATAATTAGTTCTCATGACATGGCCCTGTTTGATACTTGTCCTTATGAAGAGATCACTGAAAATATGGGTGCTATACACAATGTGAAGAAATCAGATTATGCCCAGCTATTAGAAAGAATGGTATTGGGGCCTTAAAGGATTGTCTCAAAATAAGCAGTCATCTAAATGAAGAGTCAACTCAATCCACACGAAGTACAACCACCAGCCTGATGTAAGGATGGAATACCACCAGAGTCCAAATTCAAAACACTTGGTTTTTAGAACATTATGGATGATAATGGAAGCCCCAGACTCATTTTCAGGGTCCCTACTGGTGGTATGGTGGTGCCTTGGGTTGCTAAATACAAAGTTAACAGGTTCTCATCTGTGCCAAGAATTTGGGAGACGACTATTTAACCAATGGACTGAAAAAGATCTATATTCATACCATTTGGAATTCATAATTCCAAAGAAAGGTGATCCAACAGGATGCTTAAATTATTGAATGATATCATTAATAGTACATGGATGTAAAATTTTGCAGAAGATAATTTTAAATATTGCAGTTGTTTATTGACAAAGATTTGCCAGAAATTCAAGCTGACTTAGAAGAAGGCATGGAAGGAAAGATGTTGTATGGATCTTGGCCCAAACCAGAGATTACCAGAAAGATGTTTGCCTATATTTTGTTGACTATGCAAAGGCATTAAGTAAACTATGGATAACATTGTGCAGAATGGGAATTCTAGAACACTTAATTGTGCTCATGTGGGACCTGTAAACAGATCAAAGGAAAGTGTCTCAAACAGCACAAGGGGTTACTGAGAGATTTCAAATTAAAAAAAATAATTTTATTGGGGACTCATACAATTCTTATCACAATCCATACATCCATCCATTGTGTCAAGCACATTTGTTCATTTGTTGTCATCATCAGTCTCAAAACATTTGCTTTCTACTTGAGCCCTTAACATTAGGTCCTCATTTTCCCCTCCCTCCCTGCTCCCTCTCCTTTATGAACTCTTGGTAATTTATAAATTATTATTATTTTGTGATATCTTATACTGTCTGATGTCTCCGTTCACCCACTTTTCTGTTGTCCATCCCCCAGGGAGGAGGTTATATATAGATCCTTGTAATTGGGTCCCCCTTTCTACCCCACCTTCCCTCCAAAATTTTAAAGGTGTGTGTCAAGATTGTATTCCTTCTTCATACTTCTTCTATCTGTATCCTGAAAAATCATCCAAGAAAGTGTCCTATATGAGGAAGATGCAGCACCAGGATTGGAGGAAGACTCATTAACAACTGGTCACTTGTCAATGACACAATCTTATTTGCTGAAAGTGAAGAGGACTTGAAGGAAATACCATTGAAAATCAAAGACTACAGCCTTAATTATGGATTATACTTCAATATAATGAAAGCAGAAGTCCTCACAATTGGATCAATAAGTAATCCCATGATACATGGAGAAAAGATTGATATGGTCAAGGATTTCACTTTACTTTGATTCACAAAGAACATATGTCCAACACCAATCCACAAAGTCCTCCTCCATCTCACAAAACACACACTATGATGTCGACTGCAGGAAGAAAGCTGAATGAGTGAATGTGTAACCATCTCAACTCTGCCAGGGGTCTCCACGCGGCTGCTCCAGCACCCAGGGCTGCATCGGGGTAGGTCTATCATGAACTATGAGAAGAATGAACAAATGTGCCTTGGAAGAAGTACAGCCAGAATGCTCCTTAGAAGCAAGGATAGTGAGACTTGGTTTCATGTACTTACGACGTGTTATTAAGAGGAAGAAGGTAATCATGCTTGGCAAAGTAAAGGATCATTGAGAAAGAGGAAGACCCTCATTAAGATGGATTGTCACCGTGGCTGTAACCATGGGCTTGCCCATAGCAACCATTGTGAGGATGGCGTAGGACAGAGTAGTGCCCTGTTCTGCAGATTAGGTGACCATTATTTGGGACTCCCTTGATGACACTTACCAACAGCATTCATCCTCTAGTCTAGGAGCTTGGTTAGTGCAAACAGTTACCGTGCTTGGCTGCTAATTGTAAGGTGGCAGATTCGAGTTAACTCTGTCTTCTCAGAGGAAACACCTGTAATCAGCTCAAATTTAACATATATGGGGTCTCCATGATAAAGACAATTGGTCATTCATCATTTAATAAGTGATTCTGCTGAGATCGAATGGTCCACTTCTCTAATGGCCAGATGTAACCATGTGACTTATTTTATGTCACTGGGAGAGGCATGGAAATAAAGCATGTGACTTCTAGGTTGTGTCATTAACAAATATATAATCTACACTACTTCTTTCCTTTCCACTAATTGGAAAGTCGATGTGAGGCAAAATGTAGTTATCATTGGACCAAGATATGGAGGTGGCCTGCTTAGGTCTGTGTAACCAACAGATGGAAGGAACTTGTCTTATCAATAGTCTAGAGCTGCTAGTCCCAGCCTGGCCAATGTATGTGGGAGCTCTTACCTGAGGGAGTCAAACTCTTAGTTTGTTTAAACCACCTTTATTTTGTCCATCGTCACAGCTTTTTAATTCACAGCATAATGAAATTTTAGCTTTTTGTTTTTCTCCTATGCCACTCTTATTGGGAGGAATTCAAAGTGAATGAAAAAATTATGTTCTTTGTGGAAACGTGGAGGGATTTCTACTTATTTGTTTGGCAGTGTCAAAGTTCAAAACATGTTAAAAAGAATATGGGAGGTGGACATTTTGTTTTATCTGCAACCTTTAAGATAGGGTATAGTAAATATTTTGCTGAATGCACAATAGAATATATTGGGTGTAAGGGCCTGTACATTCAATTCTGTCTATAGTTCTTAGATCTTTCCTTCTTATACTGGGAAAAGCAGGGCATGACTTTGTGATCACTGAGCCAACTTTGGCTCTGCCTTAGAGATGAAATGTTTTGCCTGGATAATCTTACCTAACAGTGTTGAGATTTACATGTGTGTTTACTTTTTATTAGGCATGTACTGATCTGACTTGTTTGAGTTTTTCTGGCACTTACAACCCTGAGAAGATCACTGATCTCACGACAATGGTATTTTAGGTAATTCATTTGGTTCATTAATCAAAATGATTATTCCAGCAATGATTTCTGTTGGAAAATCAGAAAATAATTTATCTTTGTGATTTAATGGTGCCTGAATTGCTTGGTATTGAGCCACTGAGGTATTTATATTCATTTAAGTTGAAGTATAATTTACATGAGGTAGAATGTGCACATCTTGGCTACTCAGTCCAATGGATTTGGATAATCGTGTACAACCAACCAATCTTCATGCAAAACCGTATTTGCATCATTCAACCAAGTTTCTTCATGTCCCTTTGTGGCCAATCCCTGCTTCCATTGGCCACCACTTGATGACGTTTCCCATTATCAATTAGTTTTGTCCATTCTTGTACTGCCCATGAATGGAATCTTCTGGTATGGATTTGTGTCTAGTCATTGATATTTAAATAGTTACTCTATATTTAATTGAACATGTTCATTATTCATCTTTGACCTCATAAAATATTATTGTAAGAAAACACCAAACACTTTACTTTTGAGACCAGTACTTATGGGATTTGCTGGCAGTAAATACATATAATTTAAGATATGAGAAATAGATATTGTTTGTAATGATATTTCAGCTCCAATTTTTTTCCATATAAACTTCAGAGAGATTTTGGTGTTCTAGTTCAGGATGAGTGACTGTAACATATAGCCGGGCTGGTTAACTTGTGGATTCACAAACATAAGAACTGGAAGGATTCACAAACATAAGAACTGGAAGGGCTCACCAGAATCGCCTGACAAATCAACGGCTCTCCATTGAGTTTTGTCTCTCTGCCAGGTGTTGCACAAAGTCCCGAGGATAGAGTGATGGAAGTAGATAGATAAGGCCTCTGTCTTCGTGGACTTTATGTTACAGCTGGAAAGAGAGAAGATAAATAAGCAGTGGCAATAAATGCAATGGCAACTGATAATCTAGCCTTGTCAGAGGGTCAAGGAGGGTACCCTTGCAGAATTGATGTTTAGATTAGAAGCAGAAGGGTCAACAGGTCAAGGCCGGCAAAGAGACAGAGAGTGATGCAGAAAAGAAGGGAATGATTGATCCAGAAATGCAACCAAACTCACTTCCATCGATTCAGTGCCAACTCTTAGGGACCTTGTAGGACAGGGTGGAATCGTCCCGTGAGTTTCCAGGACTGTAACTCTTTATAGGAGCAGCAATCCCTGTCTTTCTACCCAGCAAAGACAGGAAGTTTGGAACTGGGACCTGTGGTTAGCAGCCCAGTGCATAAACACTACGCCACCAGAGTTCCACAGAGCTGCACCAGCAGGGAATTGATAGGAGCTGGGTGATGGCTGACACATCACCACCTGGGGGAACATGGCAAAAATACCAGAAGTCTTGAGCCACTTTAAAATTAAAGGTGGCCACAGACATTTGAAGTTGGTTATTACCAGAGGAGGTTTGCAGTAAATGGGCCAGAAGGAACCAAAACAGGAGGTGTGGAAATATCATTCCTTAAACCAGAGGGATGTCAGTGAGTCTTATCAGAAAGACACTGAATTTAGAGTTATTTAGAAGGTAATCCAATCAGTCTTGGTGAGTTAGTAAGGAAGACAAATAGATTTCCCCTGAAATTCTTCTTTATGGAACTAACTGTTTGGTAGTAGTGTTTCCTGAGATAAGGAGTATTTGAGAAGGGTACTATATATGTGTGTGTGTTTGTGTGTGTGTGTGTGTGCATGTGTATTGGCAGAGGGACTATTGAATAAGATGTTGAGTTCAATTTTTATATGTAATTGCAGTGAAATATATATATATATAACAAAACATTTTCCATTTCAATTAAGGTGATGTGTACTATTCAGTGACACGTTCACCACGCTGTGCACCCATCACCACTCTCTATTTCTCAAGAGCTCCGTTTTAAACATACACATTTTAGGTACGTACAGGGTGTCTGAAACCCAGATAAAGTGATGGTTAAAGTGCTTGGCTGCTAACCGAAAGGTTGACAGTTCAAACCCACCAGTCATTGTGCAGGAGAAAGATGATGATTTGCTTCTCTGACACGAGGCGTCAGAACCAATTCGATGGCACCGAACCACCCCAACAAAGGCGTAGAGTAAGGAATGGATAGACTCGAATATCATTTTCTCATCAGAAGCTTAGTCAGGGCCATGTCACCTTGTTGCTTCCTGCATCTCTTAAATCCAGTTGGTCCCCAATTCAGATCATCTGCCGTGTTTCTTCATGTCTGTTCTTCACGCCACCCTTTCTATGATTGGCTGTCCTAGGTCAGATTACCATCTCTGGCATGGGTTATGCAAGACTCTCTTATCTGGTTTCTCTGCCTTTACTCTCTCCTTTTCAGTCTCTCTCCTGCCTCCACCCTCCTGCTAGAGTTACGTATCTACCGCACAGATCTGATCCAGTAATGTCACTCATCAGTGTTCCTCCAAGATGCCTCGTTTGCTCTGGGTGGCCCTTGAGATCTTTCTAATCTGTTGATTTAGGGAAATGTGGGATTTCTGTCTTTCATGTACTTTCTTAACTTCAATTCCCATTTGAGAAACCAGCTAAGAATAGTCTTCTCACAGAGAGGCGATGGGTGCACCGTCCTGTTCCTCAAGTTCTTGCTCAGAATTCTCTTCATTCCCTCAGCCCTTTCATTCTCAATCAATGTCCTCACCAACTTCAGATTTCTCCAGGTAGAAGGAACACCTGTGCTTGCTGCTATTACTTCTCCAACACAGCACCAGCCACATGTTACGAAGTTTCAGTGTATGTGTGTCTCTATCCTACCGCATAGCTTGAATCTGAAGAAGAGGGGTGTGGGCAATTTTTTTTTCTATCTAGGGCTTTGCACCCCAAGTGGCTCAACTTTTAACTCAGCCATCGTTGTGTAAACGTTCCCATAGATAAAACGCAAAGGCAAGAAGGTGGCTGTGCTCCTATAAGATATGTTTATAAGTAGAGAGGTTTTCATTTAATACAATTTTTCCATTTTGTACTTTTTCTCTTCTTTTGCATTTTTTTTCTCCAACCACTCAAAAAAGGGAAAACCATGCTTAGCTTGGTGTAGGACATAGCCTCGCAAACTTATTTGGCCTACCACCCCCCCCCAGCAGAAAAAAATCATTACTCAGTACCTCCTGATTAAAATTTTTGTACTTCCCCTTTTTATTCAGCATGAAGTGTAGGTATCTGCTTTTGTAGCCCCCCCTGGATTGCTCTAGCACCTGCTGGGGGGCAATCCCACCCACTTTGGGGAACACTGGTTTAGGATGTTCAAATAGTTTTGGCCCAATGGGTCATAGTTTGCTCACTCTGTTTTAAGATTGAAGTCTATTTTCACGTACCACTGAAATTACCACAATATGTGTCACTGGGTGAATGTTTGTGAAAATTACCTGGAGACAAATCATTGCATTTTATTTCATCTTCCATTACAAACTACCGTGGTTGTGATATAGTTAATTTTTTTATAACATCAACTGAAAAATCATTTTAAAATTTCAATCCTTGTTTAAAAAAATCCTTCTCAAGCATGTTATTTCAATTTTCTGCCCTAGTAAGTACAATTAGGAGAGCACATTTAATGATTATCTTGCCATGCCCCAGGTTATGATTCAAGATATGATTCCCACTGTGTGGCCATTAGAACTGTGCCTAGAGAAGGTATCGACTGGACTTTACACATTACTTACTTTATGTTTGGGTTAACGCTCTGATATGAGTTTACTTTCAAGTGATTTCTCCTTGTAACATGGTACACAGAAGTCCCAAATGAACAAGTTAAGAAATCAACAAACACCACATTTCTGAAAGATTCTTGTTGGTTGGGTCCCAGTTCTTTGTTGTTGTTGTCAGTGCAGTCATGTCGACTCTGACCCACAGTGACCCTGCGACATCAGACCAAAACACTGCCCTAGTCCAGCACCGTCTCACAGTTACTGCTGTGCTTGACATGCCACTGTGGCAATCCCTCTCATTGGCAGCCTTCCTCTCTTTGCTGCCCTCTACTTTACCAACTTCTCCAGGGACTGGTTCCTCCTGATAACGGTCTATCATCCATGACATAAAGTCTTGTCACCCTAGTTTCTGCCTGTATTTCTTCCCAGACAGGGTGTGTTTGTCTGCAGGCCATGGTACTTTCAGTGCTCTTTCCAGCCTCATAAATCAAATGCACCCATTTACCTGCATGCTTCCTATTCATGGTCCAGCTTTTGGACAGAGAAAGAAGCAACTGGAAACATCAGGGCTTTGATCAGGTGCACTTTAGTGACTTTTTGTTTTGTTTTAACCCTTGGAAGAAGTCTTGTGCATTAGATTTCCCCCAGCAATATAAGGTATACTTTCTTGACTGCTGCCTCCATAAGCCCTGATGGTGAATCCCTCCCCACAAATAAAACAAAATGTTTGATAACTTCCATCTCTTTTTCCCATTTGTCATGATATTGCCTATTGGTTCAGTTGTGAGGATGTTTGTCTTCCCTGTGTTGTGATATAATCCAGACTGGAAGTTTCCATGTTCATCAGCAAATGCCTCAAGTTCTTCTTGTTTTCAGAAAGTCAGGCTGTTATCTACATCCTGAAGATTGTGAATGAGACTTTCTCGAATCCTGATGTTTTTATTCATAGAGACTAGTTTCATGGATTATTTGTTCAGTATAGAAATTGAATAATTGTAAAGCATGGATACAATCCTGATGCATATTTTCCCTGGTTTTAAACTATGTAGTATTCTCTTGTTCTATTCAAGAATTTCTGTACTTTGTTGGGCCATCTTTCTTTGGGATAGAGACAAATATAGACCCCTTTCATTTGGCTGACCAGGTAACTGTCTTCCAAATTTCTTGCTGCAGACCAATGTTACTGGCCCCTGGGGAGCGCTGTGATGCGCCAGAGGGTCTGTAAAGGCAGATCCTGACACTTTATCTTGGATCTTAAAGGTATTAATTCCAGAGGGGTGCTGAGTAATATTTTTTTTTCCCTGAAAAGAGGGCAGTAGGCCAAATAAGCTTAAAATTGTGTCATAAATGAACGAGTGCTTAAAACATTGCATATGTTTAAAAACTATTTTAATTCATATTCTGCCCATTCCTAGGTCTTTGTTTTTTGCTAATACCTTCTGTGCAGCTCAGATCATGGATTCTTGATCAAATGCCACCTCTTGAAATGCTCGAATGCCAACAAATTCTTTCTTGCTGCCATGTGTACTCCTGATATCTTCTTGTGATGTTTCCCATGTCACCAAATATTTTGCCCATAAAAACCTTCAGTCTTGCACCTTGAATTTTTTCTTTGGTTCTATAAACTTGAGCAATGTTGAGCATGCTTTTTTTTCTTTTTGACTAAGTCCAGGTGTTTGATCGATTTATTATTTTGTCTTCTCAAGCTACCCTTTGAGCCTTTCCGTTCAGCCCTGCCCCTCATCTCTTCTATTTGCTTTAGTTGCTCTGTATTCAAGAACACATTTCAAAGTCTCTTCTGACATCCACTGTGCGTTTCTCTTTCTTTCTCATCTTTCAATGGCTGTTTTTCTTTCTCAATATGAGATATTCTTGAGGCGACCCTCAGCTCAAGAAGTCTTCGGTTACTGGCGTTCAGTGCATCACAGGAGTGCATTTGTGGGATGGTTCTCCAGAGTCCCTGGACTATCCTCAAGGGCATATTCTGTTTTTCTTACTGTGAATTAGATGGGGAGGGGGTGGTTATTTCAGATGAGCAATTTTACATTCAACAATGTAAGCTACTTAGAAAAGTTCCCATTATTTTATTCTGTCCCCTCCTACAGGAAGAACAAGATAAATAAAGGTAATGTTTCTGCTCTTGAACTTGTTCTCTTTTCGTCAGCTTTAACTTGAACTTACACATGAGCAGTTGATGGGCTGCTTCCCAGTCAGACCCTAGCCTTGTTCTGGTTGATATTTTTGAATGTTTATATTGTCTTTTCCACAACCATCCATTTTCCCCTTTGTATTCTGTCTGGTGAGGTTCATATGTGTACACACCATTGATATTGCTGCAAAAAGGTATTTGAAATGAAAAACTCAATGCTTTTGCAAAATCCTTTCACGAGATCTCCAGCTTCATTTCTATCACATTTTTCCAGCTACTCTTTATTTCCAACGTTCACATTCTAATCATTAGTGCCCTTGGATGGCACTTTTGGTCAATTTAAGGCAGAAAAAGTTCTTAGATATTTTCAACTTTTTTCAGCACTGGCCTATGGGGTGCTTGCAGGCCCATCCAATATTATAGTATTAAATCTATCTCAATTTTATAGCATAAGTAGTAATATTAATATATACATAAGAATTTCCATTTCTTAAGCTGTGGAGCCTGGAAGAAACTATTGCCTTGAGCTAATCTTTAAACTTAAACCCAAAATACTGACTCACATCTTCTTAAACAGCAATCAGGAGTTTAGCCTAAGTCATAAAGAATGTCTGCCTTGTACTCTTTCAAGAATATTTACATAGGATCAAGTTGACAACAGCAGTTCAAAAGATGAAATAGAACTTTTGGAAGAAACGAGTTTGTTAGTTGGGGAGGGATGATTTGGAGAATGAGGGTAGGGGTTTTTGCACAAGATAAAGAATGTAAGCAAGGTCACACTGAACTTGAATGGGTGCTGAATTGGTGTAACTTCTGTTAAATGTATTCTCAACAATATGATAAAATCTGAAATCAAAATTTTTACATAACAAAGATTAGTTTCCCTAATATTTTGGAGGGGGGAGCGGAGGAAAGCGGGGGAGCTCTTGTGACCCAGCTATGAACAGAAAGATGCATGTTTTAAACCTACCAGCTATTAGCGCACCTATTCTTGCTCCCCCAAATCCAGTTTCCAATCCAGTAGCTGGAATAATTCCTGTGTAAAGCAGACTCCGCCCCTTGCAGGGCTGACCCCAGTCTGCACTAGACTAGCCAGCTGCTGAAGCTGAGAAGGGCAGCTTATACTCAAGGACCGAGGGGGAAGGAGGAAAGGACACAGGCAGCTGGGAGGGAATGGGGAAGTGGCGGCCAGTCCGAGGATTGAAATGGATGAGGTGCAACAAGATATATCTAAATAGTTGAATGCAAAACTCACGATCTGCTTTGAAAAATCACCATAAAAAGTTTAAAACAAACAAGAAACCCGTCTATGGCTCCCTATTAAACTTAGGATCAAGGCCTAAAGCTCCTACATTGGCCTACGGGACCCATCCCCATCTGTTCCTTGGTTCTCTTTCTGGTTGCAGACCTCGTACACGCCTGTGTTTGTCCAGCTTACGTAGGTCATCTTTGAGCATCTGCGGCATTCTCACCGTAGAAACTGTGCACAGGCTGTTTCCTCTCTGGAACACATTCCCCCAAGATCGCTATCATGACTGATGTTCTCATATGCAAATATCATGTCTCAAGAAGATTTACCTGCCCTCATTTAAAATTACACCTCCCATTGCCAACTGTTCATCTCTAGGAGTACTCTATAAGTCTTGTTTTTAAACTAATGTCCATTTGTAATCTTCACTCTAATACAAATATTATTATAAATAAGTTCATTATCATCATCATAATCATCTTTAATGATCTCATATCCTCAACCTGGAATGCAAGCTCCAGGAGGACGGGAGTCTTTTCCTGTTTTGTGTGTTATTTCCCAAGATCCTAGAACAGTTCCTGGGAGACACTTCCCAAGCACTGCTGATGAAATGAATGAAAGGTAGAAGAACTAGGAATTGAACATTACTTTGATGACAGGGGACAGGGTAGGATGTATTACAACTCAATGGCTACTGACATGTGGAACAGGAGGGGAAATGGCCCCACTAATCAGTCTAGGAGGGCATGCTTATGGGGACTGCTGCTGATGGGGGGTTGTTCTTGTGAGGACTTAGGTTAACGATCTGGGCTGTAGAGACAGAATTGGAATTCTCCTCTGTGCTTGCAGGCCTGGGGACAACGAGGAAAATAAAGATGGTTTGCAGTTTTCAATGTATACTTATTTATTATTGCCGCGTCTTCAACAGGAGGAAACCTGGGGAGCATGGAGCTCTAAAAGCCTGGCGATGGGGTGAGGGAAGAGGAGGGCTCAGGAAGCAAGGCACGTGGGTGCCAGGGCAGATTTTACCTACTTCCCATTTGGGCATGAACATGAAACTGTTTATGGAGGATGGAAGGGGATGGGTGGGGTGGAAGGTAGAGGAAGTAGACCTAAGGTGAAGCAGAACCCAAAGACATGGAAGCAGGACTTCTAACGACCATGCCCCAAACAAATCAAACAGCCTTCGGATCAGTGCCATTTCTCGATGCCAGTTGGTTTAGAGGTGGGGCCATGGCGTGAGGAGGCAGGATCCTGGCCCAGGTCTTCATCTGCTGCACTGTAATCCTCGAGGGAAAGCTCGGTGGTGTGTCTCTTAGCCGTTGAGATTATCAACCTGTCCTTTCTTTGGAGCATAATTTTGTCATTAAAGCTTTCACTTGGCACAAATCCCGATTCATCAGGGAAGATAGAACTCTGTGTTTGCATGCTTCAAGGCAGGAGTTAAAGTCGACCTTGGCAAGCTTTACAAGGAAAAGAGAGAAAAGAAAATAAGAGCCATAAATCATCTCGAGGCCAGAACACTGGATTAAAGACACTTGATCTGTTTTAGAAAGGACTTTTGCTAGGGTGTCTTTAGTTAATGACCCCCTTTTCTCCTCCTCTCTGCCAATCGCCCCTCCCATCTCACTTGAGTCTGGGAAGGGGCATCTCACCTTGGGGCTGCTGTGGGGAGAGGTGAGACTGTGTGGACTGGCGTGAGGCGGCCTCCCCAGTGACGATTTCGGAGGCCCTTGTTTGGCAGTGGCCGCTTTGGGACATCACGTTAGTGTTTATGTGATAGTACATCTTCAGAAATAATAAACACCGGTAACTCAACACCTGTTGGTCTGTGGTAAACAGAGGAGAATGGCGAGAGTCCCATCTTGTAACTAATCTGCTCTCCTTCACATGACTAATTCAGTTGCCTTGGTGAGAATCGGATTTTACGGGACCATACCCTTTATGAAATTGGGCTACTTTTAAAAGCCTCCACTTGCAGATTTATATCCGCCACACTGACCTTTGGGGAACTTTTCTTCCTTTTTAGATAGACTCCTCATCATGAGTCACCTAGGTAATTATTCCCTGTTGATTTTGTACTAAAACCCTACCAATCAACTCTATCGTGTTCTTTACACCGCGAGGGGGAGGGTACATTGTCACTCGCCACGTGTCTACCTGAAGAAGGGAGAAACAGTTCTTTTGTTGTTCTTTGTCTTTAAATGTAATGATACAGTATCAAGAAATGCCTTCCGGAAACTGTTCCAACAGTCAGTTGCTTTCCTTCTCAGTGTGTGGAAGGGCAGCTTCCCTTCATGCTGGTTATCAGTGTCCACTTGGAAATGAGCTAATTTGAAAAAGAAATCAACCCTTTGGAACCTCCCATAATCCTTCAGGTTGTAGGTTACAAGGGCAGCCAGTACCCGGTCCCTTGTCAGTTAGTTGTTTTCAATTAGCGTGTGTTTACCCAGAGGGAGAAAAAAACCAGAGGGAAACTAGCATTTATTTAGCTGAGGTTTCCTGCTAATGTGCAGTGTAATGATGCATGTACCCAAGAACTTACTATGCTGGGGATAAATATTTGTTGAATGAACAAATGAGTAATTAGCCAATGGCAAAGTGCTCTCTCTGAGTTCAGGGACAAGGGGAGCCTTTCAAGTGCATTTACCTATTGTTCCCTGGACTTGAGGTACTATTGATGAAGGAAAGAGTCCCTAACTGGCCACTGCTGGCATCTCTATTCTAGCCTTAGCACTGGAAATCGGCTCACTTAAAAATAATTTTGTTTTGCATGCTGTGAAAACTCATTGTAGTCATAGGAGACCTTGGATGATCCAAATGGTTAATCTCTTTACTGTAAACCGATTTGTTGGTGATGCAAACTCACCCAGAGACGCCTAGGAACAAAGCCCCGGCAGTCTGCTTCTGCAAGGTCACAGAGGTTGACAGCCCAAGGAGCACAGCCCTGATCTTCAGCACACAGGATCGCCATGCGCTGGAGTCCACTGGACAGCACCTGGTCTGGAAGGTGGTAAGAGAAGCGTAGAGGCTGTAACTCGGTCATCTTTCTGGAGACGTCCCTTGTCTTTAGACGCCTCTTTCTAAAACAAACAACAGCAGTTTGGTTGACATGTAACTCACATATCATACAATCGAATGATTTAAATATATGAAAAAGAGTTGTGGATTCCTCCTAAAATCTAATCCATTTCAGAACATTTTCTTCATTCTTGTACCCATTATTATTACCTTCTCATTACCCCCTCTGCCCCACCTCCTCTGACATTACCCTGAGGAATTATTCATCTAGTTCTTGTGTTTATAGATTTACCTGCCCTGTAGTTCATATAAACAAAAGCATACAAAAAGCCACAACAGCAAAAGCAAAATAAAATACCCAAGAGAAAGCAGAAGAGAATAGAAACTGGAACCAATTAAAAGTGAGTCAAAGGGGAAAACAAATGACAACATGTTATGTTAAATGTGAAGTGATTTCATGGGCAGTGATTCATTTCCCAATACATTCTGCCCCAAAGCAAGACTGTCCACACCCCCCGTCCTTGGTCGCAGGGGATTCAATGGAGCCCTAATCCATTGGGGGGGGGCGCTTCAAACAGATCTTAGGCTCTCTCTCCTCCATAGTCTTCTGCACACTGGGTGCTCGCATCTAAGCTGTTCACACGGGCTGGGGTGCTCCCACTCTGTGGATTGAGTGGACAGCTCACTGAGATGGCCACTTGCTTCAACACAAGCTTTTAAGGCCCCAGGCATTTTTTTTGGATGGCTGGGCATTATCTGGTTTTTCCCCCAGAACCCTTTGCGTTGGCACCCATATCTTCAACACGAACCGTCGAATGGTGGCCCATGGCCACTCCCAGGGACGCCCAACCATTCCACGGCGTCAGAAAACCTTTCACGGCTTCCTGCCCAACTTATTTTAGATGTTCCTTAATCCGCTAGACATGCTATTTTAAGTTAGACCTTAGAGAGCTGGGCTTATTTTTAAAATATTTGTACAAGGGGCCTTTAAAACGTTTGGGAAAAAATTCCATGAACTATTTCCATTTTCCTCGCAAATTTTTCAAGACCCTTGGCTGCTCTGTGGCCCGAGTGGGCAAACCGGCAGCATTCGGCAGGCAGCTATTACTGTGTGTGACACAGGCAGGGAGCTCTGGGTTTTGTTCGTGAGTGCCACCAAATCGATTCCAACCCATGCTCCCCTATGTGGCAGGACAGAAGGGCCCCCGAGGGCTTCTGAGGCTGTCAACTTTAGGGATGCACATCTCCAGTGTCCTGTAGAAGACTTGCCAGCCTTTTTGGGTTAGCAGGCAGCCACTTATCATTGTCCCTCCAATGGTTTAGTCATTTAAAAAAATGATAAAAGCTACAAAGACAAAAGCTAATTTTGGTCTATCGTCTTGGTCCAGTTCCTCCATGACAGACCCTAAGAAGCCAGCATTGGGTTTTGGATACATCTGGGGAAACCATGGCCATTTGGAGTTGGGGAGCAGGAAAGGGGGGACTTTGTTTGAAGGCACGTACCGGGGGTCTGGTGAATAAGCCTCGGACCTTTGGATCGAAGGCACACTCAATTACTTCAGGTCAAGAACAATTGCATGAGAAAATTTTGCCCCTGAAAATATAAATTGCGTGCTTCCTAATTGCAGGGGTTGTAAAGGATGGTTTGCGAGGGCCTCGGGGAAGGTTGGGTTTATGACAGACCGTGCATGCTGACACCAGTAAGAAGCAGAGCACAGAAACAGGCTGCAAAGGACCTGAATCTGAGGTGAGATCAGGTAGGGGGCCCCGATTCAGAACACGACTTTTTATGGCTCGTTCCAGAAGTCCAGGTTTCAAAGTGCCTCTGAGCTAAAAGAGTGGAAACAGAAATTGGGTGGTTTTGTTTCTATACAGACCCACACGAAAGTCTCTTTTTTTTTTTTTTTGGTGGGGAGGCTTCAGCCTGAGAAATCTAAGAACAGGATGACTGGCTGCACGCTGGGCAGATGAAAGGTAAGTGATTAAGGTAGTTTCGGTCTCCACTGTGGTGAGGGTTCGGCACTCTTGTTGGCACTGCGCAGTTTGGCAGTCGGCACACCCTCCCCGAGAGGCTTGGGGCTGAAAGATGAAGGGCATTACAGGTCAAAAGTTAGGTGTGTTAATTTATTTATTTGGGAAAGTATACAAAAGCCCTTATTAACCTTGGCTTTTAAAGACTGAGCTGTCAGTCCTCGACTTTCATGATCACATTTTCATCTGAAAATGTTTCGAAGCAGTCTAGTATCAAAACAGAATCTGTGCCCTTCAGGTAGAAACATGTTGAGCTGCACGGTACCTGTAATACTATGTACACTGGCAGCTCCGTGCGTTAGATACCCATCATGTGAGCTATTCTTTTCTTCCTGTACATTTAGTTACTATTTCAGGAGTGAAGATAATTTATTGAAAGCAGCTGGGGTGGAGGGGGATGTTCTCTATTGTGAAAAGACTGCTTTTTAGAAATTAAACAGTCAGCTCACTAATCTTTTAAGAGAACACTTACTATCCGGGAACAAAACAAAACAAAAAAAACACGCCAGAAGTCTTTTAGTCTTAGGGGGGTTTAGCAACAAACCATTGTTTGCAGACTGATTCTTCTGTGAGAAGGCAGGCAGTCTTAATGACAGCTTAGGCAGGAACGACCCATGATAGAGTACTTACTTGGATGTAGCAACAACTGTGCTTCAAGCCAAGAAAGGCTGTATCTTGTGCGTGAGAAGCTTGTAGATACCCCGAGGTGACTTCATATAATTCTCAAATAGCAGGTAGCTTCTTGCTTAGCTAATCAAGGCATCGGGGCCTCGGGCAAGTGGAGGTGGCTGACAGTGTATTTTGGTTTCAGATGTGTTCAGCTCTTTTTGAGTGATAGGAGCTTAATTCACGCTCCAGTTTCTGTTCTAAAAGCGTGTGCATGTTGAATTGGCAAATGTCCCGCCTCCACCTCTCCACCCCCACCCCGACAGTGCTGGTCTTTGATAAGGCTGCTGACCTTCCTATCTATTTGACTTGTATTGCTCATTAGGTGGCGAGGAAGTTACTCCAGCTCAATAAAGGGAATGGCTCTTTATTTTCTCTTATTGTACAGCGTTTGAGCTACACCCTCACTTTCTAACCTTGGTTCCTGCTTAGCGAAGGACACAGGTAGCCAGCTCACTTGCAAAACTTGAAATACACCACGGTAAGCAAGCGGGAAGAGCTTAAAGCATGGAGTCACTCCGACTTTGTACAGTAGGTTAGGTGATTTCTAGAGAGATCAGCCCTCGGGTCAGAGGGAAGGTCACAGCGTGGCGGGCTCAGATCTTAATTGCTGGTGTCCAGAGGTTGCCCCGAGAGAGGCTACATTAGCAATGCCTTTGTGTGTTCCTCCTAGAGATATGCATCGTAGATCACTGGCATGCCTTTTGGTAGCTCACGAACAGCCACTGATATAATTTCCCAGACTATCCTTGTACTGGGAGCCCTAGTAGTGCGGTGCTTACTCATCGTGCTGAGATCCGCGAGGTCGACAGTTTGAGACCACCGACCACTCAGTGAGAGAAAGACCAGGCTTTCCACTGCCATCAACAGTTACCATCTACTCCTGTAAACAGTTACGCTCTCAGAAACCCACAGGGGTCAGTTAGACCCCCAAACCAAACCAGACTCACCGCCACCAAGTCAATTCCGACCCACAGACGTCCTATAGGGACAGGATAGAACTGCCCTGTGGGTCTGAGACTGTAGCTCTTCAGGGGAGGAGAAAGCCTTGTTCTTCTCCCAAAGAGCCTCTGGTGGCTTCAAACTGCTGACCTTGTGGTTCACAGCCCAGCAAGTTACCACCAAACCACCAAGGCTCCTAGGAGTTGGAATGGACTCGATGGCAGCGAGTATGGTTTTGGTTCTGGTTTGTGTGTTAGTGTGATGTAAGTGGGTTTGGAGTTTGGTAGGTATGTTTCTCCAAGAACTAGGTCACCTTTTTGTTTCTATGAACTACTCACTGCTAAACCCAGGAGGAACCGTTTCCGTAGGGGCTCATGAAACCCTTAAACGTTGCCTGTTCAGACTGCCAGGTAAGCATTGGACTGCTAATTGCAAGGTACGCAGTTCAAACCCATCAGCTGCTTGGAGGGAATAAGATGAGGTTGTCTGCAACCACAAAGATTTACAACCTCTGCACTTACTTCTAGTTCTGATCTAAAATCCATGAGTTTTGATGATGTGGCCCTACCTAGAATTCAGTGAAGAGATGACTGAGGAGGTGGGTGCTATGGCAGCATGTGGTGAACAGACTAGGTGATTCCTCTTCTCAGGAAGCATAGCATTTGGGATCTTAGAGGCTTGGTTTAAAACAAGCAGCCATCTAAGTGAGGTGTCAACTCAATCCACATAGAAGAAGCTACCAGCCCTGTGTGGTCCAAGTGATGTAAATAATAAAATGCAAATCTGAAGGAGGGCATGATATCAGAGCTTAACTTGTGAACGCCTGGTTTGCAGATGGTTATGAATGACAGTAGAAACCTGAACTCCATTTTCAGGGTCCACACATGGATTAAGCGTCCAGTGAATCCCCTATGACCATATTCTTGAGGGATAGGAATAACCTTGCTCTCAGACAAAGAAGATTGTAGATCAATTATGGCAGATGCAGTAATTAATACCTTATCATTTGACTTCCTTTTTGACCCATTTTAAAATTGTTTCCATTTTTAATTTTTTCTGCTTTCTTTTTAGTTGAGATGTCCCAGTCATTCTTGCTTGTTTTCTTGTTTCGTGTGTGTGTGTGTTACCTGTGTGTGTGTGTGTTTCCTGTGTGTGTGTGTGTGTATGGTATTCTGCATATGAAATCCAGGATATGTAGATGGATAGCGATAGTAACTGGGTGATAATGGACTAAGGGCATGAGAGGGGAGGACAGGGGGAAATGGGGAATTAACAACAAGGAGTACAAGAAGAAAATGTTCTGTGGAAACACAGGGCATCCAGGGCGGATGATCCCTTCAGGACCAGTGGTGTGCGTGGTGATACTGGGAGGGTAGAGGAAGAGTGGGTTGGAAAGAGGGAGCCGATTACAAGGATCTACATGTGACCTCCTCCCTGGAGGATGGACAACAGAAAGGTGGGTGAAGGGAGACGTCAGACAGGGAAAGATATGACAAAATAATAATTTATAAATTATCAAGAGTTCATGAGGAAGGGGGGAGCGGTTAGGGAGGAGAAAAAATGAGGAGCTGATGCCAGGGGCTTAAGTGGATAGCAAATGTATTGAGAATGATGAGGGCAATGAATGTACAAATGTGCTTTACACAATTGATGTATGCATGGATGGTGATAAGAGTTGTATGAGCCCCTAATAAAATGATTAAAAAAAGAAAATGATGATGGCAGCATATGTACAAATATGCTTGACACAATTGATGTATGGATTGTTATAAGAGGTATAAGAACCCCCAATAAAATATTCATTAAAAATAAATATGGACGAAAATTAAAATATGTACAAAAAGGGAAAAAAGGAAAATGTTCTGAAATTGATTGTGATGGTGATTGCAGACATCTTCTTAATATAATCAAATGATTACATTTTATTACATGTGATGCATAGGCCAATAAAACTATTTTTAAAATCCCAGTCAAGGGAGAAAGATGTGACAGTCTACTTCCCTACAGAGTTACAGCTCTGGAGACCCTATTGAGAGTAGCTACGGATTCTCCTCTGCCAGTTTTGCCTTTGACTAGCTTTGGTTTAGGGCTAGAAGTCATTGTAGAAAATGGGGAATGATTTTCAAACCAATTGTGTTAGTCCTGGTAGACTAGAGAAACAAATCCATAGAAACACATATGTGCATAAAAGAGTTTTATATAAAAGATAATTGTACATTAAGAAAGTACCCCAACTCAGTCCAAGCTAAGCCCTTAAGTCCAATATTAGCCCATATGTCCGATACCGATCTATAAAGTCCTCATCAGACTCAAGAACACAGGCAATGATGCCGAGTGCAGGACGATCACAGGCCAGTGGGTAGAAAGTCTTTGGATCCAGTGGTGTTGTAAGCATTGCAGTGCTGGCAGGGGTCTCTATGTGGCTTCTCCAGCTTCAGAGGCCTGGTTGTATGTATCAGGGTAGGTCCATGTGGCTTCTCCAGCTTAGGGCACTAGTATAGTTCCTTGTGTCTTGTCAGCTGCAATGTTTCCCAGGGAGTGAGGAGAGAGAGAGAGAGAGAGAGAGAGAGAGAGAGAGAGAGAGAGAGAGAGAGAGAGAGAGAGAGAGAGAAAGAGAAAGAGGTGTCTCCCGTCTCCAAGGAGGAAATACCGGATTTCCCAGAATTCTTAGGAGGCCATGCCCACATGGAGGCCTCATTGGCTATGACCTGATTGACAGACTAGACTCCACCCCTTCACTCTTAATCCTCTCAAGTCCCAAATTGACACCGGATTCTGTAACTACCACATCAATGTAGCTAATGGGTACAGGTTTCTTTTTGGGATAATAGAAATGTTCTAAAATTGATTGTAGTGATTGATGTTTATACAACTCTGTGAATATACCGAACACTATTGGATTACACATTTAACAATGTAAAGTGTGCGATGCATGATGTGCTAGTTACATTTTTGTGCCAACATGGCACCTGTAAGAATATATGGGTGGAGTTTAGCCTATCAATCAGGTACCAGCTTGATGACTTCATTTAGAGGTGCCACAGAGATAAATGGCTACTGGAAGTGGGCCTCTCTCTCTCGCTCTCTCTCTGCCTTCACCTTTCTGCTATTTCAGTCACTCAGAGAGCTGCCCGAGACACCACTATTAGATTCACAGGACTTTGCAGCCACTGGCTGGTGATGTTCCTGCATTCTGCTTCATTGCATGTGGCTTTGTGAGTCTGTGGAGGGACTTATAGATTATATAGGGCTTATGGAATAGTATGGGACATATGGACTTGAGTTTGACTGGGATGGGATGTTTTCTTGATAAATAATGACCTCTTGATATAAAACTCTTCTTGCACAGAAGTGAGTGTCTCTGGATTTGTTTCTCTAGTCAACCTGGCCTAGCACACAAGCTAAATGTATTCATAGAACTGTTATGTTAAAAAATTAAAATAAAAAATGTAAAAGTTTATAGTCGTGGAAACTCTATTTAGGGTAGCTATTTGTCCGAATCGACTCAATGGCAGTGGGTTTGGTTTTGGGCTATTGGATGCTCTAGGAGCCTGGGAGCTAAAGTGGTTCAAGACGTCAGCTACTCACTGGAAGCTGTTGGTTGCGCCACCCGCTGCTCCATGGAAGAAAGCTGGGGCATCCTTGGGAACCCTGGGGAGATGTGTTCATCTGTGCAGTTGGGGCAGTTGAGTCAGGATTCATTCGATGGCACTGGATAGCAAGTGGATTGGCCATGTGCTGGGAGCCCCTAGGGAGTGCACTGGTTGATACGCTCAACAGGTGATAGAAAAGTTGGAAGAAACGGCGGGTGCTCTATTTCCAGCACAGCCATTGGAAATGCTGTGGGTCTCACAATTCAGAAGAAAATCAGAATGGATGGACTTGAAAGGGGAGCTTTGGTGACGTAGTGGTTACCATTGGGCTAACTGCAAGGTCAACAGTTTTGAAACCACCAGCAGCTCTGCAGGAGAAAGAAGAGCTTTCTCCTCCCGTGAAGAGTTACAGTTTCAGAAACCGACAGAGACAGTGCGATCCTGTTCCAGAAGGTCACTCTAACTTGATGGCAGTGAGTTTGAGACTTGAAGGTAACAACATCTGTTGTTGTTTTGCCACTTGTCAATAAAATAAATGAAGGGGCTCTGGCTTACAGGACCGAGGACTCCGAATCACAGTGCCGATGTCAGTGCAATCCTCAGTTAGCTACCTGGGAAATCTCCATGTGTGGCGAGCCCATCAATTCACACCAATTGATAGCAGCGTAAATCAAATGACAAAGAGAACATTCATCCAGGCGCCGTGCAGGGGGATTTGGTAGATATTTTGCATTCCATTTGTTGAAAGGAAAAATATAATTTTTGATACTTTCTCAGGATATGGGAATATTTTTGATAGACAAAGAGATTATACATACCCTACTTTTAAGTTGAACCAATGTCAGTTCGGGCCAAAGGATTTGCAGCTGCCAGTATAATGCGGGTCAGTCGATCAATCTGAAACTTTCTTCCAGATCAGTTGGGTAGCTGCTTGCTGTCTTGCATTGACTGCCCACATGTGACTTGATTTGCATGCACAGAATCAAAAGGAATGGCAGTAACCTATACAAGTGTCCTCCCTTGCCACGGCTGTACCAGTTCCTTCCTTCTTCCCGCTTCTCAGGTCTCTCCCGAAGGGTCTGAGCTCTCTTTGGTATTTTTGTAGACATTCAATATTCATTCCATTGAATACAATGGAACATTACTCAGCGACAAGGAGAAATGAAATCTTGGTACATGCCACAACATGGGTGAACCTTGAAAATATCTTTGGGAGTGAAATGCCGGAGTGAAAGACATCAAAGGACACCTATTGTAATGACCCCACTTACAATACATATTTAGAACGTGCAGAATCCCTGTGCAAATGGATTAGTGGTTAGTAGGGACTAGGGAGAGAGTTAAAGGAAGACTTGTTGCTTCCAAGGCGGTCTCAGTCTCTTCTGCTTGTGGTGATGGAGGAATTTTGGGAATAGATTGTTGTTGTTGTTGTTAGGTGCCTTTGAGTTGGTTCTGACTCATAATGACCCAATACACGAAGAATGGAACACAGCCTGGTCTGGCACCATCCTCACAATCATTATGCCTGAGCCAAATTGGTGTGGACACCATGTGTATCCATCTTCTTTCGGTTCTTTCTGTTATTTTTTGTTTTTTTTTTTGCTGCCCTTCTACTTTACCAAGCATGGCATCCTTTCCCAGGGACTAGTCTCACCGGATAATATGTCCCACATACATGAGATGAATTCTTGCCATTGTTTGCTTCTGAAAAGCATTCTGGCTACACTTTTTCCAAGACAGATGATTTGTTCTTCTGGCAGTCCACACTGCCTTGAATGTTCTTCACCAATGCTGTGAGTCAAACGCACCAATTCTTCTTTGGGCTTCTTAATTCATTGTTCAACTTTCATATGCCTATGAAGCAAATAAAAATGCCGTGGCTTGGGGTCAGGCACCCCTTTGTTTTCAAAGTCACATTCTTGCTCTTCAACACTTTAAAGAGATCCTGTACAACAGAGTTATCCAGTGGAGTATGTCATTTCATGTATTGACGGTTGCTTCTATGAACAATGACTTAGGATCCAAGTAAGATGAAATGCTTCTTTACTTCAACCTTATCTCCCATTTGTCATGATGCTTCCCATTGGTCCAGTTGGGAGGATTTTGGTCTTCATTATATTGACTTGTAGTCTGCACTGCAGGCTATACTCCTTGGTCTTCATCAGCAAGTGCTTCAAGTTTTCACTTTGAGCAATCAAGGTTGTCATCTGCATGTCACAGGTTGCTAACGAGCCTCCTCCAATCCTGATGCCATGTTCTTCTTTGTGCAGTCTAGTTTCTCTGGTTATTTGCTCAGCATACACGTAGAATAAGGATGGAGAAAGGATATAACTTTGGCATACATGTGTCCTGATTTTAAACCATCCAGTATTTACTTGTTCTGTTCAAATGACAGCTTCTTGGACTATGTATGGATTCAATATATGCATAATTAAATCCTCTGGAATTCCTATTCCTCTCAATATTATTCATAATTTGTTATGATATGCACAGACAAATGTATCTACACAGTCAACAAAACACCAGTAAACATCTTTCTGGTATTCTCTGCTTTTTGCCAAGATCCATCTAGCAAGGGTATCGCTGAGGACATCGCTCATGCACATCGCCTTCAGCACCTGGAATGAATACCTGGCATCTTCCTGTTAATGTACTGCTGTCGCCCTTTTTGGATAATCTTAGCACCCTTTCAGTTGTATGAGATATTAATGATGCTGCTAGATAACTTCTGCATCTCATTGGGTCACCTTTCTTTGGGATACTCACAAATAGGGATCTCTTCCAAGTAACTTTATTTCAAATTTCTTCATAGGAGACTAGTGAATGCTTTCCGTGCTCCATTAGCTTATTAAAGCATTGCATGTGGTGCTCTATCAATTCCTGGGGGACTGCTGTGCACCAAAGCCTTCCGGGCAGCTTGGACTTCTTCCTTTGGCACCATGGGTTCTTGATCATGTGCAACCTCTTGAAATTGTGGCATGTTCACCAGTTCTTTTTGGCACAGTGACTCTGTGTATTCCTTCCATATCTTTTGGTGGTTCCTGCATGGATCCCTACTTTGCCCGTATAATCTTTCAATATTACAACTTGAGGCTTGACTTTTTCATTCACTTCTTTCAGCTTGAGATATACTGTGTTTTTCCTTTTTGATTTCTAACTCTAGGTCTTCGCACATTTTAGTTTGATAGTTTGGTTTGTCTCAAGCCGCCCTTTGAAGCTTTCTTTTCCTTGGTTTTTATTTCCATTTGCTTTAGCTATTCTACATTCAAGGGCAATTTTCAGATTTGCTTTGAGATCCACTTTGGTCTTTACTTTCTCTCTTGTCTTTTAAATGAACTTTTGCTTTCTTCTTGTTCATGATGTTATACCAAAGATCCTCGACCCATCTGTCATTAGTGTTCAGCGCATCCAATCTTCTTGAGATTGTCTCAAAATGCAGAGATGATATACTTGCTCAAGGCTATATTTTGGCTCTCACAAATTTGTTTTAATCTTCTTCAACTTCAGCCGGACTTACATATGAACAATTGATGGTCTTTTCTACAGTCATGCTTTGGCTTCATTTTAGTTCCCGATATTGAGCTTCTCTATCATCAGTTTCCCTAGATTTGGGGCTCAGTTTGGCTCCTGTGTATTCCATCTGACAAGGTCCATGTATACAGTTGCTACTTATGTTGTTGTAAAAAGATATTTAAAATAAAGAAGTGATTGGTCCAGCAAAATTCTCTCATGTGATCTCCGTTTTGTTTCTATCATCAAGACCATATTTACCAATGATTATCCCTTCCTCTTTGCTTCCAGATTTTGCATTCCAATCACCGATAATTATCAAAGCATCTTGATTGGACGCTTGATGAATTCGGACTGAAAAACTTGGTTCAATTTTTCATTACTCATGTTAGTGGCTGGTACACTTGAATAATAGCTACATTTGCTGGATTTTCTTGTATGGGTCGTATCCAGTTATAGACAGCATTATACTTCAATAAAAATCCTCAAATATTGTTTCTGATGATGAATACAATACCATTCTTTTTGAATTTGTCATTCCTAACATAGTAAACCACATTATTGTATCACTCAAAATGGCCAAACCTATTCATTTCAGTTCACTAATGCCTCAGATACCTATTTTTACTCATTCCATCTCATTTTTACAACTCTTAATTTTCTGATATTCATATTTTGTGCATTTCACTTTCTGATTTTTAAATTTTATTATTTTAAATTTTTTCATAATTTTATTAGGGGCTCGTACAATTCTTATCACAATCCATACATCCATCCATGTGTCAAGCACATTTGTACATTTGCCATCATCATTCTTAAAACATTTGCTGTTGCCACCACTGTGACAGTCCATCAAGGGCCTTCCTCCTTTCGCTCCCTCTCCACTTTCCCAAGCATAAAGTCATTCATTATTATGGCCAACTCGGCTTTGAGAAGGTAGCTCTTTCTTGGTTGCAAGTTGAGTGTCTTCTCACCCAAAGGGCTAATCTGTTGGTACCAGATGTCACACCGTGCCCCTGGTATTCGTCGGACTTCAAGTGGCTAATCCCTCAGACGTGGACAGGCTGCTCCTTCTCTGCACCTGTTCTAGTCTGGAAGCTCTGCTACAGGCTGTTCAGCTTGGGTGACTCTGCTGAATGATAATGTCGGTGACATAGGTTTCAGCATCGCGGCAGCACTCACGTCACCAGACTGACAGCAAGACGGGTGGTGTTACCACAACACGCCAATCCAAACCAAACTCCCCGCCATCGAGTCAGTGTTGACTCACAGTGAACCCTGGTGGATTACCAAGACTGTCACTGTTTATGGGAGTAGAAAGCTCAGTCTTTCTCCCGCAGAGCTGCAGGTGGGTTTGAACTGTTGACCATGTGGATCACAGCCCAACTATACCACCAAGGCTCCTATATAATTAATGCCGCTGAATTATACATTTAAAAATGGTTTTAATTGATAATTTTTTATTACATTTTACCACCATATGTTTTTGATAGCTGCCCTTGACTCATGAAGACCTGTACACAATGGAATGGCACTACTGTAATCCACAGGGCTCTCATTGGTTGATTTTTCTAAAATAGACACCTGGCCTGTCTTCCTCATCTGCAGTCCTCTGGAAGGTCCACTGGAGTCTTCTCAGCATTGTGGGAATATTCAGCCTCCACCGTCAGATGACTATGACATTTATATACACACTCCCAGAACTCTGATGATGTGGTGAGTTACCCATTTGCCTGCTAACTAAAGGCTCAGCATTTGAAACCTGCCAGCCACTGTGTAGGAGAAAGATGAGGCTTTATGTTCCTTGGAAACCCACCAGGGAAGTCCTTCTTTGTCTTATAGGGTCACCCTGAGTTAAAATGGACTTGATGGCAGTGGGTTTGAATGCACACACATATACATATACACACACATATATACACATACATACATATGTGTATATATATGTCAGTGACTAATCAGAGTTACTATCTTCCTCCTCTTCCAATCCTCTGAATGTTGCAGACTAGATTATGTAGATTCTCTCCTCAATCGTCCTTTAGCCGTCCTCTCAGAGCCCTTCCTAACTGGAGACGCTGCGTGGCCCTCCTGTAGTCCTCTGGGGTTTCCAGGTTGGACTACTGCCATCTCAGCAGGAAGATGTTGATTACTTTAGTCAAGAACTTGGACTATGCAGTTAGACCAGTCCTGCGTCAAAAACGTTTCTATTTACTGAGTGACTTCTGTCATTCCCTATCTGTAGCCTTTGAATCATGGTACGGTAGACGCTTTCCAATATCTGCTCTAGCGAGTGTCTTCTAAAGGATTCCAACTTGTGGTGACCGCATAGGTGCCACCGTGGAGCTGCGCACCATAGGAGTTTCAAGGACTCGGTTTTAGGAAGGTGCTTTTGGGTAGACTTGAACCTTCGAACTTTTGGTGAGAGCCCTACCCATTTGCACTATGCCCGGACTCACTTACCTTAAACTAGGACATGCATATTACAGGTTTAACATGATGCTTGACTAGTTAGTGCTCAATAAACATGAGTTTATTATCATTTCCCCATGGTCTTCCTGCTGCTCTATCTCATCTTTCCTTAATCAGCTGTGGCTTCTCTCCATGAAATTCATCACACCCCTGCCCTCCTCAGATCTCCCCAAGCATTGCAGTCAGTTGACTCCACTTTTTGCATGAACTTAAAGGCTTTCCTGCCAGACCCACTTCACAGAGATATCTACATCTCTGCACCCTGCATCCTGGTGCCCCCCACCGCCCCCCAACCGCTTGACCTGTCATTGCCACTCTTGCCCCTTTGCCCCTTTGCTCGCACTCCAGCCGAAATACCCCTCTCTTGCTCCGCGCCCTGTCAAAATGCTATGTGTCCCTCAAGCTCTGCTCACGTGTGGCCTCCTCCAGGTACCTAAAGATGCTTGGAAGTCATTCTGACCTAGCTCATTAGAATGAGTCCTCTTTGGGCCATAGTCTCGGAGTACTTTGCTCGTTCCTGTCGTGACAGCTGCCTCGTTGTATTTTAGAATTGCGTTAGTTGCTATGCCTGTCTTCGTCATTGGATTTTAAATAACTTCAGGGTAGGAATTGTAGTTTCTTAAAAATCCAGGGTTTTACCCATCATACATGATTGATCAATGTCTTTGAATTGAATTAAAAGTAGATGCTGCGTGGAGATGCTCGACTTATCTGTGAGTGAGCCCGGGCTGTAGATCCAGGCACATCTGCCGGAATCCCCTGGATGCTGCTAGGGAAGGAGAGTAGAGCGCTTACAGGAAGGCTGGGGACTTAGCCTTTGTAACCACAGCATTGGCATGGGTAGGGGGAAGGGGTCCTCAGGCACCTTGTTGAGAGATCAGAGGGAGGGGGAGCTGGTGGGCAAGAGTGAGCTTTTACTTCTACTCCCAAGGGAGGGATTAGGGGAAAGGAACTTCCCCTTGTACCTAAAGGGCGAATGCTGCTTCTACTTGGTATATCGTCCCAACATGTGGTTTTGGTCACTCCACTGTTAGATGTGGGCAGAGGGAGTGGAGACCCATGCCAGGATTCCAGGAGGGAGCCTGATTCCATCACAGAGAGCAGCATCGCTTTCTTATAACGAAAAGGCTCACAAGCTGTGCAGAGTGTCTGTACCAGTGATGCTGCTTATCTGTGGGACTCTATTTCCCCTTTCCCCCTGGTAATGGGCTTGCAAGTGGGATTGGCTGCCCCACTCTAGTGTTTCCAGCTCCTCTTGAAGTTGAGGTTTAGGCAAAGAGAGGTATGCAAAAGTGCTGTGTGCCGTGATCAATCTTGGCCCCTATGCACTTGCCTGGTTAAGGTAGCTCATAGAAGGGGGATCACACAACATGGGGGGAAAGGAGAAGTCGATGCTGAGAGGACACTGAGTTGCTGTGGGGTAACAAAAAAGGTAGTTTGGGGATGGATAGGGTTGAAAAACCTGGTGGACACGATGTCACAGAGCTATGCTTGCAAAGATTGCTGAGATGGAAGAAACTTTATGACATCTACAGAACTCTGCTGAAATTGCAAAAAGAAAGTGACGTGGGAACTTCTCACTCCCTTCCCTAGGGACCGTCTCTGGATTTCTGATGGGTCTTCTCTTCTTTCTGGTTGGGGTAGAACTATTCCAATCAACCCTGCAAACTGTGCTGAAGGGAACAGAGGCGCCTTCATCATGGCTCGGGAACCACCCTGGAAGGAGAGTCTCCTGCTGACATGGGACAAAGCAATACATAAATTCCCCTCTTTTTCAGCCATGGAATTATTAGAGCAAGCTCTTCCTTCTCCAGTCTAGTGTCTTTTCTTTCTCTGTCTATATAAAACTATTAACAGCCATTCATTGCATATCAACTATGTGTTAGCTAGCCTCTGGGCCTCTTGCTTCTCTGTCTCATCTCCACCGAATTGTCTGTTCTATGAAGGAACATGAATTATTCTGGTCCCTGTCCTGAAGGGGTTGAGAGTTAGGTATGAAAGATCATACTTGTAACATAAGATTAACTGAATAAGGCACGCAATCACTCAGCCTGCTAGGAATGATGGAGAAGAAAGATTTTTTTAGCCTGAGGCAAACTGGATAGTCTCAAGAAGGAAGCGAGGCTTTAGAAAGTTTCGGGTGTCTGTCCCCCAGGGAGGAGGTTACATGTAGATCCTTATAATCGGTTCCCCCTCTCTGCCCCACAGAAGAGTGGGTAAAGGGAGATGTCGGACAGTGTAAGATATGACAAAAGAATAATTTATAAATTATCAAAGGTTCATGAGGGATGGGGAGCAGGGAGGGAGGGGAAAAAGGAAGAACTGATGCCAGGGGCTTAGGTGGAGAGCAAATGTTTTGAGAGTGATGAGGGCAGGGAATGTACAAGTGTGCTTTACACAATTAATGTATATATGGATTGTGGTAAGGGTTGTATGAACCCCTAATAAAATGATTACAAAGAAAGGAGAAAGTTCTTGATGGTTGGTCAGATTTGGAAAGACGGCCAGGTGTAAGGAAGATACCCAGAGTGGGTGAGGACAGTGGGTGCTGGAGCTTGGGGGAGGAGAGCACAGTCATGTGGACAGATGGTGTGCATCGTGTTGGCGTCAGGGGATAGCCATCATTACTAAGGAGGATCAGCAACAGGAGGCTTCCCCTTCCTCTTCCTGCAGCCACCGGAGAGGGTCTCAAGCAGACAGCCCTATTTCCCTTATAGGAAGCGGTGAGAAATCAGGTTTGACTTCCAAAGTATGGCTTTTCTACAAATAACTGGTTATGCACCAAGGCCGCTGGCTCGTTCACAGAGCACACGGTGGAGGAACAGACACCTGGGTGGTTGTGTCACAGGTTCAATTCCTTCCTTTCAGCCTCACCTGAAAGCCAATGTCCTCTCACCTTCCTGGTCTCCCCATTTCTACGCCAGTGACTTCTCACTGCACCTGTCTGGGTGCAATTACTTCTTCTTTGTCATTTTTTTAAAAAAAAGCAAGCACACTTGGCAAGTTTAATCTTCTTCTTCTTACCTCACTAACTGGCATTGCCCTAATTGATTTCCCTGTCCAACAAGTCTTGTTCAGACTCGGTTCCGTCACAGTCAATCTTGCTTGTTTTTTTGTTTCTTAACCACCTAGCAACAAGGGCTTTCAGAGAGTCTTCCTTCACCATTGGCATCTCGCGGGCGGTCCTACAGCGCGGGGTCGGGTTTTCCAGCTGCACACAAACCTGCCTTCCTTTCAAGATGGTGCAGTTATCTCAAAAGCTGAGAACGGGCGCTGGCTTGTCTTGCACCTTGGGGAAAGTAGGGCTCCTGGGAAGGTGACTTCTAGGGGGTTTCTTCCTTGTCTTATCTTAGAGGAGTTAGACCTCGGTTGTGTGGAAAGGCGCAAACGTTTGGGTGCAGGAGAGCTTGATTGCGGCTGGCACAAACGGAGTCACACCTTTCCACGTGGGCGGGCTGCCACGGGCTTCACCGGGTTCTCAGCATCTCTGCGGTGACACGCCAACATGCCAGAGCAATGCTCGGTGACCCCTTCTCTGAGAGAGCCAACTTCCCGGAATGATTGGATCTGATGTGGGAGATGGGGCTGTCACCAGAAGACCGGCTCCTCTCAGGTTAAAATGTTTGACATGGTTGCTGACAAGAGGCTGCAAACCTCGTTTTGGCATTTTCTCAGAAAATCAGGTCTCTATTTAGGCCCTTGGGGAAGAAAAATAAAAACATCTCTATCTATAAACGTTATCATCTCAATAACTCCCCGAGTGACGAAATGGTCCCCAGATTGGGTGAAAAGAACTGTGGTCCAGAGTCTGGTAAGCTGGCTTGATTTCGATCATTCTGGAAAGTGTGTTCTAACAGGTTGTGATATTGCAGTTTTCCAATGCCCTTTCTGAGTCTCCCCTCATAAGAGGAGGTTTATTTGTTAAGGAAGTGGGCCACTGTGGGTGCTAACCATGAGGACACTGGCTGCAAGGTGGATGCAGACAACACGCGCGGTTCTCTTTCTGTTCTGAGGCGTTGTCAGTGTTTTCTCACTTCCCTCCTCCCTGGCCAGCGGCTGTTTCTTCCTTTAGTTTCTCTTCTTTTGCTTCTCCATGATCATTATTTTAATTCTTACATACCATTGTTTATGTTTTTAATATTTATGGTTGGAGGATGGGAACAAACTAAGAAGTTGCTGCTCATGGATGCCGGAATTTTTATTTAAAAAAAATTTTAGGGAGCGGGGTTGACTGCATAGCTCTGAATGTAATAAAGCTATTGAAGTGTACACTTTAAAGAGGTGAATTTTAGGTCTGTAGATTATATCTTAATAAAGCAGGTTTATTTTTTTTAGGTTTATAGTCATTTGCATCTTTAGATTAGACAATGTTTTCCAGAAGAGATTGACCTTTTTTGATATTTCCAACTCAGTTTGTACTATTCACTGTACTATAGAGCAGTTCATCATGAAATCAGGTCACCCATTTCTGGAAGGGAGTTTGAAATCAGTGACTAGTAGGACAGAACCCACCAGGCAGGGAGGCCACAGTTTATCATTTTACTATAACAGCATACCTCATTTAGACATGACTACCTGTTAATGAAATCATCTTTTTTCCTATAATTTGAAAACTTGACTTTAGAGATATAAAAATATGTATTTTAGTTCTTAACTTTGTATGCATGCATGCACCGTACACACATACCCTCAAACAATACTGGGCTACCCAATGGGCTGTTAAGCACTGGGTTACCTATTTGAAAGCACCAGTCAGTCCATGGGAGAAGAATACGGTCTTTTACTCCGATAAAGATGTAGTCTCAGAAAGCTACAACGGCATAGGGTCACTATGAGTCATACTCAACTCACTGGCACAGAGTTGGATTGTGTGTGTGCATTCACGAGGTTTTCAGTTGCTGACAATGTTCCTCCGATATTCATAAGGTTTTCAGTGGCTGATTCTGCAGACGTGGACAGTCTATTCCTCCTTCATAGTCTGTTCTTGGTCCAGAAGCTCTGTTGTAACCTCTTCACTTGTGGAGACCCTGCTGGTATCTGAAATACTACTGACGTAGCTTCCAGCCTCATAGCAACACGCAAGTCACTGCAGAACAGCAAAGTGATATGTTTGAATTAAGTGATATGTTTGAATTAGGTACTAGAAGAGAATATGGAATGTACACTGCACCCCCAGAGAACAACTCAATCTGTGTTGGAGGAAGTACAGCCCACTTCTCCCAAATTTACTAAATATTGATAGCTTTCACGACCCAAATCATGTAGTTTTCACTTCTTTGACTTTGCCTATCAATGCTCAGTATATTGTGCCGTTATTATTTGAAATTGTAATTAATACAAATTTGGTTTCTACAAAGAATGCAACTCTCCCTTCATCATCTGGATCAAATAAATTCTTGGGGTCAGATGATGGACTTGTACATTTAATCCACACTGTCAACAGTTTTCAGAATTTGAAAGATCGGAGTGAGGCTTCTCACCCTTCTCATGCCTGGCACTCATTCAGCTTTCAGTCACTATTCCGAACGAGTCAGCAAATAAGCTCCTGTCCTGAATCTTTCCTGGTGACATCTGAATACGAGTATGCTTGCTTAAGAAAGAAGCATACACAGGATCATTCTACACGAGCTGCTGGGCCACCTGCACTCATGGTACGAGTTAGGGTCAAATCAGTTCAGCATGCTCATTCTATCTGTATGTTGAGCAAATAGCCCGCGGAGCTGGACTACATGAAGAAGAACACAAGAACAGAGGAACACCGACTGACGACATACGATCTAAAGATGACACAATGTTGTGGGTTGAAAGAGAAGAGTACTTGAAGCACTTACTGATGAAGATCAAAGGCTCCGCAGAAAGGAAACAAACAAACAGAAAGTCCTTACAAGTGGACCAATAAGCAGCATCATGATAAATAGAGAAAAGGTGGAGGTCGTTAAGGACTTCAGTTTACTTGGACCCCAAATCAACTCCAGTCAAGCAGCATTCAAGACATCAAACAGTGTATTTATCACGTCGAGAACATCTGTGGAAGAACTCTCATAAAGTGCTAAAATAGCAAGCTATCCCCTTCATGACGAAGGTGCACCTAACACAAACCGTGGTATTTTCAGTGGTTTCACATGCAAGCGGGAACTGTCCCAGGAAGAAGGAAGCTAGAAGAGCATCCTGGAGAGGTTTGGGTTATGCTGCTGGTGAAAAATAGGGAACACACCCCGGACTTCCAGAAGACTAAGCATGCTGGCGTTGGCAGATGTACAGTCAGGATGCTCCTGCGAAGCAAGCGTGGTAGCATTTCTTCTGGGTGCTTGGAACGTGTCACTAGAGAGACAAGTTCCTGAAGAAGAGCATCATGCTCGGTAAACTCGAAGATCAGCAGAGACCCCTGCCCCCACCCCACCCCCGACTCTCAGGTGGGTTCCCATCGTGGCTACAAGAATGGTCTCAAACATGGCAATGCTTATGAGACGGGCACAAGACAGAGCACTCTCTTGTTCTGTTGTACATAAGATCGCTGTGCATTGTAACCACTCCAGGGTATGTCACAACGTCATATATACTGTCATATGTCATATAATGCCCATTCAGGCAATGTCTCACTGCATATATTTATTACATGGTCCCAAACCCCATGTAAAGGACTATTAAATTTTGAGGTACATATTATGGTTCATTTTAATAAATGGGCACAACTTTGTGACATGCATAGACACATTATTTATTATTATTTTATTACTATGTTAAAAATGTCTTGATTTATCTGGAAGGGTTTCTTTCATGCTGTTATGCATAGGATGGTGCCCTGTAAACTCAGATGAACATTTTTCTCATTGATATTAGGGATGAACTGTCCTGAGTTGATTTTCCTCACATACAAATGAAAAACTGACCTAGAAGTGGAACTCGTTCACAACCCAAGAACTGCTTGTATATAATACAGGGTTTGCAGAACTTCTAAATCACACAATGTCCTATATTCCAGGCTGTAGCACGGATTTTAAACAATGCCTGATTGTATACAAATACGTTTGTCTTGCTTTAAAAAAATCCTATATGAGCCACTGGACCACCTGCACTCCCCCACCCCCAAAGCACGCATTTCAATAATATAATTCATCTACTAGCAGAGTCAAATAAGTTGAAACTAAAATATTTTTGTCATGAAAGTTATACATATTTGATATCTTGTTGAGATCATACATTTTAGCTTCTGTATGATGTTTAATGTTTACCATTTGTTGTTTTGATCACCTCTAGCATCATTGTGTGTGCTTCTTGGTAAACACGTAAAGACATTTCTTTAGAGAAGGGCAGAAAAAGGGAACTGAAAGCAATGATTGATGTACAGCACTCCCCACCCCAACAGAAACATGGGTGAAGGGAGACAGCAGACGGCGTACAATATGAAAATAAAAATCATTTATAAATTATCAAGAGTTCACAAGGATAGGATGGCCAGGAAGGGAGGGGAAAAAAGAGGAGCTGATACCAAGGGCTCAAGTATAAAGAAATATTTTGGAAATGATGGCAACCTAGGTACAAATGTTCTTGATACAATTGATGTATGGGTTGTTATAAGAACTGTAAAAACCCCCAATGAAATGATTTATTAAAATTTTTAAAAAGACATATATTTTGTACTGAGACCAGAGTTCATGAATAACGCAAATAGTTAATGGACTTATCTGCTAGTAGAAACATTGGAGGTTCAAGGCTACCCAGAGGTCCCTCAGAAGAAAAACCTGCCAATCTAATTCCAACGAATCAGCCAAAGCTTTATGGAGTACAGTTCTACTCGGACATACCTGTGGCCTTCACGTGTTGAGTTGATCCAGTGGCAGCTGGTGTTACTATTGAGACTTATACGTGGTGTTGTTGGGATGTATAGTGTTTACATGATAATTTTTAATCAGTTCATTTAAAATACTGCTTAGCTTTTTTTTTTCTTTCCGGCAATAGGATTATCACTAAGGAATCCTCTTCTTCACAATTCACAATGAGTTTTCTTGATTTTATTATTTGAGCCCTAATAAAGAGCATTTTGTGACATCACTTTGAGTGTTACTTTCTTTAAAGTTTAACTTCCATGTGTTAACCTTCAAATTTACTCACTTAACAGGTTCACATTGAGCACTTCTGTGAGCCAGCTTCTACGTAGGCTTTAGGGTTGGTAATAAACAAAATCAACTCGATCTCCATCCTCAAGGGGCTGTCACTCTGTGATGGAAACAAATAGCAAGTAATTTAAAATTCATTACATTGAATAATACATGATGGGGAGGACAGTTGAAAAGAAAAGCTGCAGAGAGTTAATTTAAGGTGGAGTCATCTGCAGTGCTCTTTCTGAGAAGGCATTTTGTCCAGGTACTTGTGAGTAATGAGGGAATAATCTAGTCAGGAGCACTCCAGGCAGAGGGAACATGGAAGACAAAGGGCCACCATAGGAAATGAGGGACAAGGACAAGTGTTTGATTCCTATTGTGACAGCGATGGGCCATCTTTGAGAGAGCTTACGTAGGGGCATGTTATGGAGTGTTTCTCAGCTTTTAAAAAACTCAAAGCCAGTTGTCAGGTTGGTTCTATGTTTCAGGTGGGAAACGGTATTTAAATTATGGTGAAAGCAGCAGAGATGGAAAAATTGGTCTGTTTTGAAGGCACAGCCCGTAGTGTATGTGTCTTGTCTATCTTTTAACATACTACAGCACCACTGTTTGTTATACCGGGGTGGCCTCTGGGTTGTTATAATGCTGATAACTATATCTCTGGTATTTCAAAGATTAGAAGGATCTGCTGTGGCGGATAGGTTTCCGCAGAGCTTCCAACTAAGATAGATTAAGAAGAAATACCTCCCATCCCCTCTCTGAACCACTCGTTGTTCCCTTGTCCCTGGGTTGGCCAACACTTCCTCCCTACCCCTACTTCCCACACTCTCATGTCCCATGGGAGCGTTGGTCCCGTTATTTTCTCCTCTCATTGTTTGTCCAGCCTATCTTATCTAGGTGGACCTGCAGAGATAATAATATGTATGTGCATAAAATTGCGGATAGCTTTGACAGCACCAAACAAAGCAGCACATAGGAACATGGCGATGACGGCAGCAACACCGACAAGCTAACACACAAAGAAGCTACTGACATACAAAATTTAAAAGAAGAGGAAAAAATGAAAAAACAAAAAACAAAACAAAAAACCACAAAGACAGAAAGACAGAAAAAAAGCGCCTGTTAGTAGTTCAAGGTCTGTTTGTTGACCTTTAGGGGGGTTTTCTGGACGAGTCTGATGGGGTGCCACGTCCTGGTCCCAATGTCCATTCTTTATAGTCCCTCAGGACCTCCTTGCTCTGTTTCCCCTGCCACTCGATTGCATACCCCCAAGTGTTTTGCCTCAGTGTGGTGGGGTCAGCTTAGTCACACATCCCCCACTGTGTCTCAGGTGCTGTCCCGTGTAGGGCCATGGGTCAGTGCAGGATATCGCATCTTGCAGTGGGGCTGGCTATATGGTGCTCTCTGTACATTGGGTCCTCCGAGCTTGGTGGGCCCAGGTGAACTCTGCTCCTTTCCTCCTCTTTCCTGGTAGGGAGTGACCAAGGGCAAGGTAACTGAGAGGAATTACTGAAACCAGAATGAAGGCTGAACATGGTAATGGGACAGGGGGAAAGCGTAAGGAAATAGAGGAAAGGAGTAGGAGGCAAAGGGCATACATGGAAGCCTAAATACAGACATGTGCATATGTGAATATATATATGATTATGGGGGAAATAGACCTATGTGCATATATTTATAGGTTCAGTAGTAGGGACATTGGGCCTCCTCATGTGCACTCTCTTAATACAAGATCACCTTGCTCAGCTAAATGATCATTCCATGATAACCACCTTCCCGACATAATCGCTGAAGACAAATGTGTGACTAAACAAACGTAGTGAAGAAAGCTGATGGTTCCCGGCTATCAAAAGATATAGTGTCTGGTGTCTTAAAGGCTTGAAGGTAAACAAGCAGCCATCTAGCTCCGAAGCAACAAAGCCCACAGACAAGAAATGCACAAGCCTGTGCAATCACAAGGTGATGAAGGGATCATGTAGCAGATACCAAAGAACAAAACCATCATTGTGTGATCACCTTCCCCACATAAACACTGAAGATGAACATGTGCATAAGTGTGGTGAAGAAGGTTTATCGTGCCTGGCTATGGAAAGAGATAGCGTCTGGGGTCTCAAAGGTTTGAAAGTAAACAAGCAGCCATCTATCCCAGAAGCAAAAAAGCCCACATGGAAGCAGCACAGTAACATGTGCGATCACGAAGGGCTGAGGGGACCAGGTTTCAAGCACCAAAGGTGTGGGGGATCATATCTGTAGACAACTGGACATCCCTTGCAGAGGGGTAGTGGAGAGGAGATGAGTCACACAGGGTTCAGTGTAGCAATAATGAAACTCACAACCTACCTCTCGTTCTTAAACGCTTCCTCCCCCCAACTATCATGATCCCAATTCTACCTTGCAAACCTGGCGATAGCGGGAGGGAAGGGTAGGTAGAAAGAAAGGGTAGAAAGGATCTACTTATAACCTCCTCCTTGGGGGATGGGCAACAGAAAAGTGGGTGAAGGGAGATGCCGGGCAGTGTAAGATAAGATAATAATTTATAAATTATCAAGGGTTCATGAGGGAGGGGGCAGTGCGGTGGGAGGGGAAGGGGAAAAAGGAAAATGAGGAGCTGCTTCCAAAAACCCAAGTAGAAAGTGAGTTTGGAGAATGATGAGGGCAATGAATGTATAAGTGTGCTTTACACGATTGATGTATGTGTGGATTGTGATAAGAGTTGTATGAGCCCCAATAAAATGATTTATTAAAAAAAAGAAAAAATACCTTCTAAAAGGAGTCAATGAAAGCCTTTGGATTCACAATAAAACCTTGCTTTATATAGTACTCAGGTTCAGTGAAGTCACTCACAATGCTCAATCCAAACAATAGATGCCAATAATCTGGAAGATGACAATGGTCGTTCTGTTATACATAAAGTTGCCACCTGACAATGAACAATAACAAAGATGCAATGTGCAGCGTATACAGTGGGCATCTTGTTGAATGGATGTATGCTTTGGCATGACCATCTAAAGAGAGGTATATAATTAGCTATAAAAGGCAAATGATATGCGAGGGTAAGTGAAAAGCATTGCTATTGAGGTCTCAATCCATCCATATATTGTTTTTTGTTGTTCTTTTGTTTTTTCAAATAAAACATGTTTAAACATGTCCCCGTGATCAGTGAGTGATTGTCAATAAGTTCTCTCGGTCATACACTTGTCTTAGTCTCATGCCAAAAACCAAACCAAACTCACGGCCATGGAGTCGATGGTGACTCATAGCGCCTCCACAGAACAGGGTAGAACTGTCCCTGTGAGTTTTTGAGACGGAAACTAGTTTTTTTTTCTTTTTTAATAGTCTTATTTGCATATGATTAACATATCACGCAATCTAGTTGTTCAATCATATTAAGAAAGGTTGTGCAATCACCACCCCAATCAATTTCAGAACATTTTCTTTCTTTTTTAAAAATAATTTTATTGGGGGCTCTTACAGCTCTTTTCACAATCCATATATACATCCATTGTGTCAAGCACGTTTGTACGTATGTTGCAATCATCATTTTGAAAATATTTTCCTTCTATTTGAGCCTGTGGTATCAGCTCATTCCACCACCCCTCTCCTTCATAAACCCTTGATAATTTATACATTTTTATTTTTTCATGTTTTACACCAACCACTGTCTCCTTCATCTACTTTTCAGTTGTTTGTCTACCTGGGAGGGAGTTATATGTTGATCACTATGTTTCGTTCCGCTTATCTTGCCCCATGTTCCTCCTACCCTCCTGGTATCAATACTCTCATTATTGGTCCTGAGGGTTTATCTGTCCTGGATTCCCTGCGTTTCGAGCTCTTATCTGTACCAATGTACATGCTCTGGAATAGCCAGATTTTGTAAGATAGATTTGGGGTTGTGGTAGTGGGGGTGGGAGGAGACATTAAAGAACAAGAGGAAAGTTGTATGTTTCGTTGGCGCTATACTGCACCCAGATTGGCTCGTTTCTTCCTTGTGACCCTTCTGTGAGGTCATGTCTAATTGTCTACAGATGGGCTTTGGGTCTCCACTCTGCATTCCACCTAATTCACATTGGTATGATTTTGGTTCTGGGTTTTTGATGCCCGTTACCTGATCCCATTGACACCTCATGATTACACAGGCTGGTGTGCTTCCCCTATGTGGGTTTTGTTGCTTCTCAGCTAGCTGGCCACTTCTTTATTTTCAAACATTTAAGACCCTAGACACGATATCTTTTGATGCCATGCACTATCAGCTCTTTTCACCACATTGGCTTATGCACCCATTTTGTCTTCAGTGATAATATTGGGATGGTGAGCATCATAGAATGCTGGGTTATTAGAACAAAGTGTTCTTGTGTTGATGGAGTTCTTGAGTAGAGGCCATTGTCCATCTGCTACTTTAATAATTAACCTATAAATATATGTACCTAGATCTATTTCCCTATTGTCATATATAAATATATTTACATATGTACATATCCATATTTAGACCTCTATAAATATCTTTTGCCTCCTAGTTCTTTCCTCTATTTCCTTTTACTTTCCTTTTGTCCCACTATCACGTTTGACCTCCATTCAGCTTTCAGTAATTCCTTAATTCCTTTTGCTTACATTGCACTTGGTCAAGCCCCACCAGGCATCCAACGGCCTCCTCACCATAGATTTTAGATCACTTATTTCCTTGTCCCTGGGTTTGTTGGCACCCCCTTCCTTTCCCTGGATTCCCCTTCTCCTGTGTCCCCCTGGAACGGTTGGTTCCATTATTTTTTCCTCCAGATTGTTTATCCTGTCTATGTCATCTAGATAGATATGCAAAAACAATAGTAAACACAAAAATAAAAATGCAAAACAAACAAACAAACAACAACAACTAAAAAAAACCCAACAATGAAAAAGAAAAGCCTATAAATCATTCAGGCCTATTTGTTGACCTTTAGGAGTGTTTTCCAGTCAAGTCTGATGGGGTACCATGCCCTGACCCCAAAGTCTATATTTGATATTCTTCAGGGACTTCATTGCTTTGTTATCTGGTTGCTCTGTTGCACACTCTTAGTGTTCCGCCCCGGCGTGGTGGGGTCAGATTGGACACGATTCCCTCACTATGTCTCCAGTGTTGTCCCCATAGTGCGATGTGTCAGTGAGGGATGTCGTTTCTCGTGGTAGGGCCAGCCCTGGGATCCTCTCTCTGTGTTGGTTGCTCTGAGCAGGAATATCATCCTAGGCGTTGGTGGGCCAGGATGTGTTCCACTTCCTCTTTCTCTCTCCTTTCCTCTTAGTTTTTCCCCATGTGCTCTAGACATTCCCCTCTCCCTGAGCTGTAGCTTTGGTGTTGTCCTCTGTAGTGCATTCTTTGGGGTGGGGGGGAAGGTGTCCACATAACTGGGATTGGGGCCAGCCCCGCAGACCTCTCTATTGGTTCACTGCTTCATGCTGACTTAATGGTTAGAAACTCAATGAGTAAACCACCATGCCTCCAGGGCTCCTGGTGTCCTTTTAGTCTCCTTAGGGTGCCTTTACAAATGTCCAGTCAAATCAGTGGCTTCAGATCCCAGGAGATCTGCTGGGCTAGTTAAAGTCAAGATGGAAAGGTCAGCTCAGAAGGTGATGCTCACGCTGGTTTGGGATTCCCAAGAGGTGATCTTCATAAATTTCACGAAGGGATCCAGAACAATCACAGGCAATTATGACGAACAAGTTTTAAAGAAAACCGAAAACTTCAGTGGTGAGAAAAGGCCAGCAAAGTTGCGTTACGCTATTGTTTTCCGTCATGACAATGCGCTTGCTTCTTCTTTGAGGGTGGCAGGGCTGTCCTATGGGAATTTCATTAGGAAACCTGACCTCATCCGCCCTCCAGGTCTGATTTTGCTCCTTTTGTTGCCCTAACTGAAAGGTAATTTAAAAGAAACACGATTAATGTCCCTTGGGGATGTGCAAACTGCCATTTAGAGGTGGTATCACTGAACAGTGCACGACTGGACTTTTGGGGGAGCTAGAGAGATGGAAACCCCACATCAGAAGGGTGTAGGCCTAGCTCTGCATTCTGCTATTGTTCAGTAGACGTGATTTAATACACAAGTCCAGGTTACCAAATTTTCATAAAGGCTGGAAGAGTGAAAAGGGGAAGGAGGTACATCTAGAAGTCAGGAGCTTCGAAAACTGCTTTGAAGTCCTGCAGAAGCCAGCCCTCAGCGCTTTTGGCAGGCCTCCGGCCTGCACCACGAGACACAGCTCAGCACTCCCCTCCTGTGCAAGAGGCTCACTCACCTGCAGCTGCTGCCACTGGTGTTGGAATGGCGGGCCCAGTTGCAGGAGCCACCAGTCATCTCTGGGAGCCCTGACCTGACCAGAATCCTGGACATGGTTACTGTGCAGGTAACATAATGACATCGATCTTTGTAGCAGTTTTTGTCTTACCTTCATAGAAAGCCTCGTGGCATTAAATATTGATGCTTGGATTTACCAGTAGTAGTTAAATTTGTGGAAGATGCTCGGGTGGATTATAGTCCAAACTTTCAACATCAGCGTGTACTTCACTATTCACCACAATGCACTGCGGAATGAGGTGATTTCATTTGAGGTCAAAGAAGTTATGCAACAGGGAAATGAGGGTAACTTTAGCTTTTAAGATAATCTCTTGTTCATAGATTGCTGCCTCCCTGTCTTTCCTTCCACTTGTCCTGTTGATATTTGTTACTAAAAATACAAACTTAGAGTATCATTGACATAATGTCTACTGGGAACAGAAACAGAAACCAAGAAGTGTGGGATTTTTTCTCTGAGCATTGATTCTCATTATGCCAGATATTAAGAGACTTGCTCAGAATAACTTTCTTATTAGGATTTCTTATTTCCTAGAAATTAACTGCATCACAATAGTACTGTTTCCTTTCTGGTAAGCAACTGGCCTTCAAGGGAGAGACTATCACGATTGTGGTCAGGTATCAGTTTCCTGATTCTGCTTCTGTGAGAATCTGAGTAAAATCCTTCCTTTCTGGGCTTCATGTTCTCATCTGCCATATGTTAGAAGTCAGCTTTAGAGTGTTATTTTTTATGAGATCAGAAATAAAAGGCAACTCAATACATGGTCTCTTTGGTTCTCTCTCTCTCTCTACCTTCCATGAGACTAGTTGTCAGGTGTTATCTTACTGCTTATCAATATTACTGTGTCACAACAAACTGTGGATAGCTTTTAGAAAAATGGGAATTTCAGAACACTTCCCTGGCTTATGTGGAACTTGTACATGGACCAAGAGGCAGTTGTGCCAGCAGAACAGGGAATACTGCATGGGCTAAAGTAAGAGAGGTGTGCATCAGGGTTGTTTCCTGTCCCCACGCTTAATCAATCTGTGTGTTGAGCAAATAATCCGAGAAACTGGGTCATATGAAGGAGACTGTGGCATCAGGATTGTGGGGAGCCTTATTAACAACCTGTGGCATGCAGATGACACACCTTTGCTCACTGAAAGTGAGGGGGACTTGAAGCACTTGATGATGAAGATCAAGATGGCAGCTTTCAGTATGGATCACAGCAAAATGTAAATAAGATCAAAATCCTCACAGCTGGACCAATAGGTAGCAGCATGATAAATGGAGAAAGATTGAAGTTGTCCAGGATTTTCTCTTGCTTGGAGCCACAGTCAGTGCTCCTGGAAGCGTAGTCAAGAGCTCACAAGACCCGTCACATTAGGTAAATCTGCTACATGTTACCTCTTTCGAGTATTGAGAAGCAATGATGTTACCTTAAGGACGAAGGTGCACCTGACCCAAGCCTTGATATGTTCAATCACCTCCTATGCATGCCTTTAAATTGTGGTGCTCGAAAAGAGTATCGAAAATACCATGGACTGCTCAAGTGACAAACTGCTCTGTCTTGGCAGAGGTAAGACTAGAGTGCTCCTTTGAGGCAAGGACGGCAAGACATCCTTTTATGTAGTTTGGGCACGTTGTCAGCAGAGACCAGTCCCTGGAAAAGGGCTCTGGCTTGGTAAAGTAGAGCGGCAGCGACAAAGAGGAAGACCTGAACAAGCTGCATTGACACAGTGGCTGCAGTCATGGACTCAGGCAAAGGAACAAGTGTGAGGGCGTTTTGTTCTGCTGTGTGAAGGGTCTGTGTGGGTTGGAACTCCCTTGATTACACTTCATGTCAATCATGACATCACAGAAGGATGATAACTTCCGTGGAAAAGGTTTCACGTGCTGCTAAGTTAGGTTGAGTCTGGATGTGCAAGGATAGCCAAAGCAGCCAAGGACGGAGTGAGCTGATGGGTCTCCACAAGTACGAATAATCCCCATCAAGGTCAGAGAAATGTCCCTGGAGAACTCAACGTTGCTGCTGTCGACTTTGTAAGCACCTGTGACTCAAGTCTGTGGACGCTGGTACAGGACTGACCCTCGGTTCGGATCCTCGTTTTGACTGGGTTACACTCTGTTTCCTCTCCCATGTGGCACTTTGTATTCATCCCTTAAATAAAGAGCAGCCATTTGATTGTGTAATGTCAAAGCTATGACTGCCCTTAGGAAAAGGATTACTGAGCTTTCTGTACCCCGTGTTTATGCCTTTCACAAGCACCGCGCTTCCAGGAGAGTTGAATGCCTTCTTGTGTTCTGATGTTTTTCTAACACTCTTCTGAGTTTTGTGCCTTCATGTCTGGGAAACTTGTTTTTATAACTTCACAGAAACCTGACAAACAGTAGGAATTTGTTCTCTGCCCTATTGTTGTCAGTTGCCATCAAGTCCCTGGCTCTGGGTTATGACTAATTTTATATAAGGTTCTATGAGAGTTCTGTTTTGCAGAGATGAGTAAGTTCCTGAAGAGCCTGTTGATTTCAGGTTAACTACTTTGCCTGCGAGCCAGGTGCCATTTCTTTCTTTCTTTTTAAATCATTTTTATTAGGAGCTCATATACCTCATCACAATCCATACATACATCAGTTGTGTAAAACACATTTGTACATTCATTGCCCTCATCATTCTCAAAATATTTGCTCTCCACTTAAGCCCCTGGCATCAGGTCTTCATTTTTCCCCCTCCATCCCCCACCCCATGAGCCCTCAATAATTTATAAATTATTATTTTGTCGTGGCTTTCCCTGATGTCTCCCTTCACCCACTTTTCTGTTGTCCATCCGCTAGGGAGGAGGTCACATGTAGATGTAATTGGTTCCCCCTTTCCAACCCACCCTCTCTTTACCCTCCCAGTCTTGCCACTCACACCACTGGTCCTGAAGGGATCATCCGCCCTGGATGCCCTGTGTTTCCACAGAACATTTTCTTCTTGTACTCCTTGTTGTTAATTCCCCATTTCCCCCTGTCCTCCCCTCTCATGCCCTTAGTCCATTATCACCCAGTTACTATCGCTATCCATCTACATATCCTGGATTTCATATGCAGAATACCACACACACACACACACACACACACACACACACACACACACACACACAGAGAGAGAGAGAGAGGAAACACACACCAAGGCAAAACACTAAAGGGATGCAACAGAACAGTAAGGGAATGGAGTCGCGAGGTCCCCAGGGAATGCTGAAGGTGGACTTTGGGGTCAGGGCGTGGTACCCCCACAGACTGGACTGGAAAACACTCCTATAGGCCAACAAATGATCCTTGAACAAACTACAAGCTTTTCTTTCTTGTTGTTTCTTGGTCATTGGTTTGTTTTTGTCATTTTGTTGTATACTGTTGCTTGGTTTTTCTTTGTTTTGTTTTTGTGCATGTTATTATCTCCGCAGGTCTGTCTAAATAAGATAGCCTGGATGAACAATATGAAGGAGAAAACAACGGGACCGACAGTTCTGTGCGGACATGGGAGGGGGGGGAGAAGGAAGTGGTGTTAACAAACCCAGGGACAAGGGAAAAATAAGTGATCCAAATTGGTGGGGAGGAGGGTGTGGGAGGCCTGGTAGGGCATGATCAAGGGTACTGTAACAAAGAGGAATTGCTGAAACCCTGGTTGGGACTGAGCATGATAGTGGGGCAGGAGGTAAGTCAAGGGAAATAGAGGAAAGAGTTAGGAGGTAAAGGGCAATTATAAAGGTCTAAATACAGGCATGTACATATGTAAATATATTTATGTATGAGGATGTGGAAATAGATCTTTGTGCATATATGTATAAATTTAGTATTAAGGTAGCAGATGGACATTGGGCCTCCACTCAAGTACTCCCTCAATGCAAGAATACTTGGTTCTATTAAACTGGCATTCTATGATGCTCAACTTCCCAACACAATCGCCGAAGACAAAGTGGGTAAATAAGCAAATGTGGTGAAGAAAGCTGATGGTGCCCGGCTATCAAAATATATAGCATCTGGGGTCTTAAAGGCTTGAAGGTAAACAAGTGGCCATCTAGCTCAGAAGCAACAAAGCCCACATGGAAGAACCACACCAGCCTGTGGGATCATGAGGTGTTGAAGGGATCAGGTATCAGGCATCATCAGAACAAAAAATCTTTCACCATAGTGAATGAGGGGGACAGCACAGAGTGGAGACCCAAAGCCCATTTGTAGGCCACTGGTGTCTCCCTTGCAGAGGGGTCTCGGGGAAGAGACGAGCCAGTCAGGGTGCGATGTAGTAACGATGAAAAATACAACTTTCCTCTAGTTCCTAAATGCTTCCTCCGCCCTGCCCCTCCCTGCCCCCCTCCCCCCATCATGATCCCAATTCTACCTTGCAAGTCTGACTAGACCAGAGGATGTATACTGGTACAGATAGGAACCAGAAACACAGGGAATCCAGGGCGGATGATCCCTTCAGGACCAGTGGTGTGAGTGGCAATACTGGGAGGGTAGAGAGAGGGTGGGTTGGAAAGGGGGAACCAATTACAACTACATGTGACCTCTTCCCTGGGGGATGGACAATAGAAAAGTGGGTGAAGGGAGACGTTGGACAGGGCAAGATATGACAAAAATAATAACTTATAAATTATTGAGGGTTCATGAGGGAGGGGGGAGTGGGGAGGGAGGGGGAAAATGAGGATCTGATGCCAGGGGCTTAAGTGGAGAGCAAATGTTTTGAGAATGATGAGGGCAATGAATGTACAAATGTGCTTTAAACAATTGATGTATGAATGGATTGTGATAAGAGTTGTATGAGCCCCTAATAAAGCGATTAAAAAAATCACACAAAAAAAGAAGAAGAAACTTCAGGGAGATAATGGAATGCCAAGAAAATCTTGGAAGCCAGGGGATAGTATGTTCCAAAATATACTAGGGTGCTTCAAATAGTTCATGGAAAAGTAGTATAGAAAATTAGTGGAACTTTTCCACACAAGATTTGAAACTCCCTTGCATTTCAGAATCATTATTCTTGGGATTTTGTGGAATTGTGATTTGTAGGTTGAAGGCTGGAGACAGAGAGAGCAAGCACCTGGATGCTTACGGTGAAGTTCAACTAAAGGCAAAGGGAATTTAAGGACAAGCTATTGTGTGGGGATGGAAAATTGGGATGATTCGGGTCAATGAATGACTGAGGATAAAGTGGTCAAAAACAATGGCCAGTGGAAGATATGATTAATTAACCCTTTGTGCCAGGGTATTTCCTAACCAATCAATAGATTATACTATGCTGGAAGAATCATTTTCATGTATTTTCCCCCCAATTTTCTACAGATGGACTTTGGGCCTCCACTCTGTGTATGCAGTCCCTTATTCACATTAAAAAAATCATTTTATTAGGGGAAGCTCATACAGCTCTTCTCACAATCTATACATCCATCCGATGTGTCAAGGACATTTGTATGTTTGTTGCCATCATAATTTTCAAGAGTTTTTTTCTACTTGAGTCCTTGGTATCAGTTCCTGACTGAACTAGAGGTAACTTGTATGTTTCACCCGTGCTATACTGTGCCCCGACTGTCTCATCTCTCTTTGCGTTCCTTCTGTAAGGAGATGTCCAAATGTCTACAGGTGGGCTTTGGTTTTCTACTCTGCACTCCCCCTCATTCACATCAATATGATTTTTTGTTCTGGGTCTTTGATACCTGATACATGAACCCATCAACACCTCACGATCAATCTCACAGGGTGGTGTGCTTCTTCCATGTGGGCTTTGTTGCTTCCCAGCTAGATGGCCACTTCTTTTGTGTCAAGCCTTTAAGACCCCAGATGCTATATCTTTTGATAGCCGACACCATCGGCTTTCTTCACCACATTTGCTTATGCACCCATTTGTCTTCAGTGATCCTGTGGGGAAGATGAGCATCATACAAAGTGTTCTTGCATTGAGGGAGTACTTGAGTAGAGGCCCAATATCAATCTACTACCTTAATACTTACCATGTAAATATATTAACATAGATCTATTTCCATATTGTTATATAGAATTATATTTACATATATACTTCATGTACTAAGTTTTTGAAGGATGTTCATCTTGGTTGGGGGCCACCATGCCCTCTGATGAGAACTATTTTTCCACATTCCACACATTGGTTTACATCATTTAGAGAAAAAAAAACCCTTCAAGAGATTCTGCTGCAGAATTATTCAACATTATTAAAATCAGTGAGAGGGAATTAACTGAAAGGATAAGTATTATACAGTTATCTTAGGTGTGTTGTCATTCTCCAACTGTTTAATGAGACAATATGCAACATGGTGGAGCTTTTGATTAACCAGGGTTGACTAGCAAACCAGACAGGAGAACCCAATATATGACGTGGCAGTGACATCTAAGAGGGCCGCACAGACATAGAGCTGAAGTGTCTGCACTAGTTTTAGTAGAGCTTTTAGAGGTGGAAAAGAAGAAGTGGAAACACAAAGATACGAAAGAACAAGCTGTTTGGAGGAAAAGAGAAAAATGAAGACTTGCGGTGGGAAAAGCATACGTGTCCAAAGGCAAAGATGATATAATCTAAGTCTTTCAAGAACCTCGCTGAAGTCCTGAGTTTGAATCCTCTGATCGTCATTTACTACTTTTATTTGGGGGAGAAGGTCTTATGTGATCTTCAGTTTCTTCATCCATAAAATGTGACTAATAATAATTATGCCTTGGACAGTTTTTTTGTTTATAAAAACATTTTATCGTGATTTGGGGGAAAGTTTACATAAAAAATTAGGTAACCATTTAACAATCTCAGTCCACATTGCTTATTAACATTCAATACATTCCCCATGTTGTGTCACTAGTTTCATTATTTCTATTCTAGCGACTTCATTTCCATTTTTTTAACCTTCCCTGACTCTCCCCTCTCAGCCACAACCAGCTTTCTCATTTTTGCTTTAGGGTCAATGTTGTCTGTTTATTTTCAGATAAGTGATTTCTTTCTTAGTTTCAGGAGAGTACAGTGGTCCTGGGTGACACTGTGCATTTGATGACCCAATCTTCTATTGAACTGAAAGGAGACTCCCAGGGTGGTTCCCATCAGAGTCTAAAGGAGATCGCAGCTTGGTGATTTAGGGGATAACTCTACTCTCTATCAGCCCAAGAAGTCTGCCCTTGAATTTGGTTTCTTCCATTCTATCTGGGTCCATCTATGCTGTTCCTGATCAAAAAGGTTGGCAGTGGTAGCGGGGCACCATCTAGCTCTTCTAGCCTCAGGATAGAATGAACTTTTAGTCCATGGAGGCAATGAGGCCTGTAGACTAGTTACTTCTTTGAGTTTTTGGTTTTCCTTCTTGGACCTTTGTTTCATATATATAGAGACCAAATCCAAACTTTCCCCATGTATCACAATATTGTCTATTGATCTAGTTGTATGGATTTTCTTTTCTTTGCATTGAGTTGCCTTCCCTACTGAATGTGGCAAGTACTTCAAGCCCTCCTCACTTTTTGGAAGCAAGTTTAGATCATCTGCACAAGAAAGGTTATTATTAAGCCTTCATCTGATCCTGATGTTGCATTCTTCTTCATACAAACCCAGCATCTCATATTATTTGCATGGCATACAGATTGAATAAGTATGGTGAAAATATACAACCCTGAATAGTTCATAAGTCATTGTTAATCTTCAAAAAGAATGTTTCAGAAATGTGGGAGAGACATTGAGTGAGCACAGACAGAGACAGTAGGGATAGGAGGTGACATGTAGGAAGGCTAGTAAATTGTAAGCAGCAGGAAATGGATTCAAAATCAAGGATACCAGGGCCTCTGGCAGGCAGAAGACATGTAATCCTGCAATGGGGATGCTTACACTTGCTGGAGAGATAGGCAACAACAGAAAACGTCAGTTTGTGGACAGAAGAGGAAGATGATAGGATGGCAAGTTGGTAAGGAACTTATACAGTTGTACCTATTCCAAAAGAAGGAAGAAGAAAAAGGGATAGGCATAAAATTATACAATATAGGATGGGACTGACACTGACCTTGAAAAAATGGAATTCAAAATTGTCTTCAAATTGGGGGCTGAGTAATAAGAACAGTCAGAAGCAAAATGATGGATGTTGGAGGAGGGAAACCACCAAGATGTTCTGCGTATCTTTAGAGGCAGTTGTCCTCAAGCTGATTCTGACTCGTGGTGACCTCTGTCTGTCAGAGCAGAGCTGTGGGCCACTGGGATTTCTACGAATGACTTTCTCAACTTCCCCATCTTTCTTTGGAGACTCCACTCACTTGCTTGCTGTCGAGTTGGTGCCGGCTCATCGTGACCCCACAGGTCAGGGTAGAACTGCTCCTGGGGCTTCCAAGACCAGAACACTATACAGGAGCAGACAGCCTCCTCGTTCCCCTGCAGAGCTGGTGGTTTTAAATGGCTGACCTTGCAGCCAGCCGCCCACCATGTCACCACTACACCACCAGAGCTGCTTGAAGTACCGCTGGGTGGTCTCTCATTTCCAGCTTGTCAATTAGCACTCCAGTGCATTGATAGCTTTTTATTGTTGTTGTTCAATGTTTAATTTGGGGTGAAAATATTCATAGTAAAACCATCTGCCATTATATCTTTTCTACACCTAATGGTCCATGACACTGGTCACATTCTTCACAGTGTGCCAATATTATCATTATATTTAAGCTCTAGGTCCTACCCCTCCTCCATCTATGCATTAAAATAGTTTTCACCATTTTTTATACATATCCATCCATATATATACATATATTCATATTTCAAAAAAGTTATTCGAAAATTTCATCATCTTTTAATCTTATTTTTCAATGAACATTTGGAATCCCTCTTACATATGTGCATGCATGTACATATGAGTGTCTATATTCACATATACATATGTACATGCAGGCACATGCAAACGTGTATGCATACATATGTATATATTTATGGTTCAGACTCACCAGCTGCTCTCAGGGAAGATGACTTGGGTTTCTACTCCCCTGAGGAGTTCCAGTCTTGGAAACCCACAGAGGCAGTTTCACTCCATCCTGTAGGTTGCTAGGAATCAGGATTTACTTGAGGACAATGACAAACACTCACAAGAATATGTGGGAGCCCAGATGGCCCCACAGTTAAACACTTGGCTACTGACTGAATGATTAGCAGTTGGGACCCACCCATTGCTCTACAGGGGAAAGATATGACCATCTTCTTGTGTAGATTCCAGCCATCTACTCCATCCTCTATGGTGGCTGTGAGTTGACATCTACGCAGTAGCAATGAGTGTATAGTTAGCAATCCAGGAATCAAAAGTGACAACTTTGCCCCTTTGGGCTAAATTGTTCCCGAGGCTAAAGATGACTTCAGAGAGCAGTTTCAATTCAAAATGTGGAGAGCTACTCATGGTTATACTCTTGGGGTCTCTTCCAGCCTCAGTAGCTCCACTAAGAGTAAAGTCCTTAGGAATGTGAAATTCTAGGCCACATTTTCCTCCCTTTTTATCACAATTCCTTTATTGTGTCTCTTATTAAAATGTTCCCCAATGTTATCTAGACAGCAGCATCTAGTTTGAGTTTCATGGTAGAGGACGCAGTGAGTTCATGGAGACAATTAGTCCTGTAATCCAGTTTCTTCCCTCATTCTTGGGTTTCCTTCTATCTCTTTTGTTCCAGATGAATAAAAACCAATTCTATTTATTTCCATTATATCATCAAAGAACATGTTATCCACATAGAAGAAGCACACCAGTGGTGTGATCCAAAGATGAGAGTTACATAATTCAAATGTAGTGAAGAGACAAGTATCAGAGCTAAAATTTTGAACACCCAATTTGTGGAAAGGTGTTCAGTGGGAGCCCAAATCCCATTTATAGCCAAGGCAAGAATCCCAAACAGCCCTAGTAGTAGAGACCATTGTGATCTTCATATGCTGGATAGAACTCGATACTTGGCCAGTTGCCCTCTCCATAGACATGCCTTGGACTTGTTCTGGGCCCAAGTATCTCCTAGATGGTCCCTGACAAAAGCTTCTTCCCTGGCTTCTTGAATGCTGATGGGGGCATCTCCCTCGTGCGGGTTATGTGTGATGTTGCCTTTACACTAATGTGAACTTCTCCTTACCACCTGCGGGTGATTTGGTTTTCTCTTTTCTCTTCCCCCCCCCCCCCCCCGTGGGGCTTCCAAGCTCCGAAGGAAGGAGGAGTGGCTGTACAATGAGAATAGCAATGAGATAATGTGCAACGTGGTGCAAGGTGTTACAGAGAATACAAGGGAGGGAAAGGGGGAGTTTGTGCATAAATAATGCAGGTGGGAGGGGGAGGAGCGCTGGAGCTGATTGTGATTGCACAGTTCACGTTGGGGGTCAATCAGCCACGGTGGGGGGAGGGAGGGAAAGCTGTAGGCTGTATGGTGGTGATTGGACAATTCCCCCTTGATGTGTTTGAACAATTGAACTATTCAGTTCTGCGATATGTAAATGATCTGCCAATACAACTGTTGGAAAAAGCAAAGAGAATATCTTAGACTACTGCTCATAAGCTTTTAAGACCCCAGGCACTGCTCACTTTAGTGGGAAGAGAACATAAACTATATTACACTGATTGACTGGATGCTCCTACAGGACCTTAGCCCTCAGCCTCCAACTAAGAGAAGTAACCCATAAAGTGTTTGGTTATGTCTAATTAGTACCAGTATTAGCAGCTCTCCTCCCCCTACTTAAAATTTTTTTCATTGTTGTTATAATTGCACTCAATCAATAACAGTTAAGTCCAATATCGTGGTGTGGACAATGGAGTGGACAAAGCACCACAATAGCTCATGATAGTTATTTAATATCTCATCAAGAAGTTGTCCAAGATATTAACATGGGCAAGGAGATAGTCAAAATAGGTAGTGCTAGAAACAAGGTTGCTGTAAGTGGTGTACTGAAAGGTACTTTCAGCAATGACCCCATTGTGAAGTCAGAAAAACTGGCATTACAGATTTGGGACAACTGTGAGAAATTAAGCAAACAAAAACCAGTAAGATGCAACAGGTTAGAATGTTTTGACACTAGTCAGCAACCAATCGGATTGCTGAAGGCACTTTTAAACAGATCATGGAAACAATCCCGAGAATAATGAAATGTTATCTTTAAACCATCCCATCAGAAAGTGACATGACAGAATACAAACAGGCGATCTGCCAGCACGTACAACACCAACTGTTCTAAGCTGACAATCTGATCAACTGAACAAAATGCGACAGAGCAGAGAGGCCAGTGTGCAGGGAAACTGCTGTCCCGCCAAAGAAAATACTATCACAGGTGACCCTTCAGAAGAGCGGGGCTTTGAAAGAATAGCAGATTAAGAAACCCATACCAATAATAAATGAGGAATGAGAGAGACCCTTGGACGATGAAGAAAGAGAAATAAATGGGAAGGCAGAACATTGGACAACGGGAGAGCTGTTACCCAATCAGTTTTGGGTAACTCAACACATGAACCTGAAGGTACAGACCCCTACCTGGAAGTCAGGAATGTTTGCTCTGTCTCAAGGGGCAGTGGGTTTGTGCGGTTTCAGTATTTATGAAAGGATAAAGTTGGGATGCTGAGTAAGGTCACTGCTAGATTTGAAGTTCGGAATGTCATGCTATTTGATGTGCAGGCAGGTATCTTCATGCCAGAAAGCAGATCCCATTGGAAGTCAAAGGCATTGGATGGATCAGAAATGTTGGGTTGTGATCTCAGCTCTGCCCGTAGCCGTGTGCTTTATGGTAGGTCAGTTGTCTGCTCTGTATCTCAAGGTCCTTCTGGAAAAGAACAAAGAGCGCTCTAAGATCTATTTGATGTTAAAGTCTGGGTCCCTTTCAGGATGGGTCATCACACTATCGGCTGCCTAAATAATCAGGTGGTTTCATCTTTGCTAAATAGTATGAGATATAGAAATAGCTATGTTGTGGGTGGCAGAATGTCCCGTCCCACGGGAACTTCAACGCGGCCCCTGGAGGAGGGAGTGGGAATTGGGGGGACAAGAGACACGAGAAATGGAGACAAGACAGCAGTCTGATCAAGTCTCGTTTATTGAGTAAAAGGCTACAACTTATATAGGCCAGGGAAAGGGAAACAAGCTGCAGGTGTTTCCCTGAGAACAATGATGGCAGAACAAACAGTTCCTGCGGAAAGTTACAGAGCTCAGGCAATAAAGATCAAGACATGGCTCCGGACAGGCAAGGTTATGGCCGGGCCTCATGGCTCCCGCCAGCAGACTGTGCATCAGCCTCTAGAAAAGAAGACTGTCTTTTCTAGTGTTTGGCTTTTTATGGTTGTTGAACCCAATTGCTTCTCCATAGCCCTTGTGCCAGATGATTTGTGCCTCTGGAAGCCTGGTGGCTGCTGTGACAGTGTTGACGTTGCTGCTCACGAAGGGGCTCCTAGTGCTTGTGCTGCTGGTCTGTCCAGTAGGAGGCTTTCTTAAGGTTTTCCAAGACTCTGTCATCCTGGTCATGAAGGGGGAGAGTGAGCTTTCATTTAGTCCTTACTGTTGGTTCAGGGTTACCATGCTCATTGTTGGCAAGGCATTGTGGTCATGTGCTATACATTTCAGAAGGTAGGCCGCATATCTGCAGGCCTTTGCTTCAATATGCCTGAAAGAGCTGACACCACTGAATAAAGTATCCTACCATCCTGTAACATGAACAGTTCCTCAAATATTTTGAAGCAGAGTGAACTATTTGCATTGGTAAGATAAAAGTAGCTGCTATAATTAACCTATGATGTATCACGGTTCAATTCTAAAGAAGTTTGTTTTTTTCCCCTCTACACAAAGTTTGCTGGGGCCACCTCCTATGGGATGGGTAGAGGGAGTTTGCTTGAGAGAACACCAGGAGGTAGATTGGATCCTGCGTTTTGATGCGAGGGCAGCCACGCTTGGCCCCTGACTGGTGACTCGGCTGTTCCCTGGAATCACTGCATAGCTTGCAGCACCCAGTCCCTGTGCCCAGCCCCCCCGCACCCCCCCCCCCCACACACACACCGAGTTGCATCTTCAGGCACATGCCCTCCCCAGCCACCCTGCAGGTGAGGAACAGGTGGCTCTGGTCACTCTGCTCTGCCCCTGAGCAGCTCTGATTCCAACCAGGTTCCACAGGACAGCCAACTCCAGGTGCCAGCTTGCACCAAGAGGCAGCCAAGTGCAGGTACAAGTTTGTATGCCCAGAGGCTCTAGCACCAAGCAAGAACCAGCGCAGTTGACCCTGGGTCACTTTGATATGTGTGCACACAATACGCACGAAGGGCTTTTTCTTTTTACATTTTTAATGATTTTATTGGGAGCTCTTACAGATTTCTTAACATTCCATAGTTCAATCACATCATGCATTGTTTATTGTACAATTGCTATCACAATCAGTTTCAAAACATTTTCTTTCTTCTTGAACTCTTTGATGTCAGCTCCCTTTTATTTCACCGCACCCCCACTCTATGCTCCAGGAACCCTTACTATTATTATTCCCCCCCATAACAGTTTTTTTTGCTAAATCTTACACGATCCAGTAGATCCATTCACATAAATTCTGTTGTTTGATACCATTAAGTGGAGTTATATTGTCATCAATGCTGTCAGTACCCTATTCTCCCTTCCTTACAAATGAACCTATGCAAATCTGGCATGATTAATGAGGTAAAACAAATAAAAACCATAACCATAAGGGGAGGAAATATTAAAGAACTAGAAGATAGCTATGTGGTTCATCAGTGCTCTACCGCACACTGGATTTCTCATCCCTTCCATGTGGTCCTTCTGAAAGGGACTGTCCAATTATCTTACAGGTGGCTTTGGGGTTTCCACTACATCCACACCCCTTCACATCCACTTGATTGCTTGTTATGAGGGACTTCTTAAAGTCCATGGAGAACATGACATGAAAAGACAATGGAATGTCTCCATGAACTCTTTGAAGCCCCCTCTTATGAAGGTATATTATGTGGGGTTCTTATAACATGCAAATTGCTTAAGTAAGTCATATTTCACGGAATTTATCATGTATGTTAAGTGACGCATACCTGTAGTGTAACTGTGAGACTAGCAGTGTTTTCCTCCATGCGTTGTCCAGGCACTCAAGCTCCTCCCGCTGGTGGCTCGCTCATCTTCAACATAGGCCTTTCACAGTGGACACGTGCTTTGGAAGCAAGCAAACCAAAGGACAAAAAGGTTTTAAGGATCTGGAAAGAGAAGGTTTCTGAGTCAGGCCTACATGTCTTCCACTGCACCTCTGTCAAACGGTCACATGTACCTACAGAAGGACACCGGAAAGGTAATGATTGTGTACTTTTCCTTGATATGATTGAATTGTATGCTATGTGGATTCTATGTCAATAAAACTGTAAAAAAAAAAAAAGAACTGATGCTGAGGCAGCAGCACTGAAATTCAAAGAAAGGTTTCCTTTGCTTCAGGCCACTTTGTGCTGTTTCAGTCACGGTCCCTAGGGCTACGTGTTCGATCTCTTCTGCTTCACGATCAGAAAGAGACACAGTCAAACTCAGACCCTGCTGCTGACCCCAACACGTTTCATGTTTGATGTGTGTATCTTTAGCCTCATTCCACTTTTACCATGAAGAAAAGGACACAGTGAGGTTGAATAACACTCAAAGTCACCAGCTAATACATGGAAGAGCCACCATGAAGTAGCAGCCAATCCCATTAGAGACTCACTCAAAACAATCATGATGTCTCAGGGTGGAGGGGGGCTCATTGAAATTCTAGAGGGAAGCCTCAGTGGGCCAAGAGGAACCTCCACAATGTCCCCACTTGGTTCAGAATGACATTGGCCACCATGAGAGCCATTCGTTACATAGCTGTCCAATGGGAAGACCTATGGACATGAAGACCAGTGTTCAATAGTCAGGGTTCTCAACAGAAATCGCTGTGGAGCAAAACACCGACTGAGAGGAAAAGCTGTTCAGTCCCTTTAACAACGAAGTTTATTAACAACTCAAGTCAGGTATGCAACTCATATGGATGGTCGTTTCCATCTGGTTGATAAATTGATCAATGATTTGTACTACCGTTTCACATTTTTCCCCTTGTTTCACTAGTCCTCACTGAAGGTCATTTTCCATTGCTGAATTGTTATTCGGGTGAACATTTACAGAGCCAGCTGCTGCTTCGCTTTCCATTTGGTAATCCAGACAGTCGGTAGCTTTCTGACAGCAGTTTCAATCCTCTCAGTGTGCCAGCCCTCTCGCCACTTCCTTCCTGTTTCTACCTGCTCTTCTTCCCTAACTCTGGGTGCCCTTTGAGCTATCATTTGGGTTTCATAGAGTTGGTTATCCTGAAGGGTGCATTCTTCGTGGGTGTTCTGGCTTACTCATGGGCCTGGCAATTGTTTGGCAGATGGCTGATCCTTGGGGGAGTGGGGGTGGGGGTTCTATTCCAGGTTTCAAGTGTTCTGGTGGCATAAGGCAGCATGCTAAGCTATGAACTACAAGGTCAGCAGTTCGAAACCACAGCTGTTCAGTGGTAGAAACATGAGGCTCAGAAACCATTGAGGCGGTTCTAGCCTGTCCTACAGGGTTATCGCAAGTTGGAATCAACCTGATGGCAGCGAGTTTGGGTCTGAAACACCATAAAACCAGGGGTCCCACTCCTCTCTTCCCATTTTTATGATTTGAATGGTGTTTCATATATATTTTTACTCTGCCTGTAACAGTGGCAATCAGAGTAATCAGTAGTAGTGGCCATGTTCCCCCTGGTTCTTCTGGTTTCAGTGCTGTGGAAGCGGTGGTTCATCTGGTCTGGTCGTCATTTTGACTAATGTCTCCTTGAGTCTTTGCTCTTCTTTGCTTTGGATGGAGAAGGACCAATGGCTCCATCTCAAAGGACTGCTGGAAGGCATGGGAGACCAGTCATGACTCACTAGAGTAGCCTGGAGAACATGGTCTTTGTGGACTCTGTTCTTTCTGTTGACCTGCATGTCCTGAAACTAGGTCCTAAGCCGCCACACTTGGTGACTCATTCCTTCAAGGTGGTTGGTCCTGGCTATGACATTTTCAGTACTTGGTTCCGCAGGTATATTTGTGACACATACAAATAAATAAATAGAAGTATCCTCTGTTAAAACTATATATCCTTGTGGGTGTGGTCTAGTTTGACTTCTCATACCTGTTCAGCTTGCATGTGTACCTATGGGTGCGCATGAAGGTGATTGTTTATTATGACTGTGCAGGATTTTGTGTCCAATAGTATTTACTTTTGTTATGTTTAGCTCTTCTACACTTCCCCATGTCTTCCTTGGCCTGATTTTCATATGTTGCTTTTCCCTTCACCTAAGTTAATACAACTCTACTCTCTAATTAGTGATTTTTCTTCCTTTCACTCTTACCTATGGAAACTACTCTACCAAAGAATATTTTGTGTATGTGTGTCTGGACCTTTCTTGAATTTTTATAATAGTAGTCTCATGCGCTATTTATCCTTTTGTGATCGACTTTGTTTCACTCAGCATCATGTCCTACAGGTTATGTTTCACAGATTCATTCTCATTAATATTATCTTAACTTCTGCCCTGGTGCCATGGTTTATTTGAGCATTCATCCACTGATGGACACTTACGTTGCTTCTATCATTTTGCTATTGTGCATAATGTGGTGATGTGCATGGGCAGGCAGGTATCTATTTGTATCCTGGCTCTGATTTCTCTAGAATACATATCTAGTAGTTAAACTTAAATTTCATAAGGAAAAAAGTTTATAGAAGAGTCAACATATATTAATTCATATATATATTTCCAGAAAACAGAGTATGGGGAGAAAGAAGAAAGGTTAAGAGTAATGAACATTGCAAGAGCAATTTGTAAGACTTCCAGGAGAAATTCAAAACAAAATGTTACTATTAGGATAAATTATCAATCGAAGTGCCAACATTTGGGGTGGTGTGTATAAAAAGTCATTAGTATAACTGTTGAACTTCAGAATCATCATTAGGTGTGGTTAATGTTTTCTCAGAATATCATTTACTTTTGTCTTTCTGTTTCGTTTTCCTCTGCACAATATTCTTCATCGAAAGTCTCGTCACTTGCACTATTTTTCTAGCTGACCTTAGTGTCAGCCCCGGCGCCCGAAGACAGTGATGTCATAATTACATCAAACATACCCGAGCTCTATTAGGGGACATACCTCTGAGAGCCAATGGGGGGAAGTCAGACCGTGATGTAAGGCTGACTAGAAGTGAAGGACAGCGGGAAGGAGGAAGGCTGGGTGGGAGCTTCTGGGGCAGTTGTGTGGTTCTCAACAGGTCTGTGCACAGGTTTGGAATGATTCCGTATGAGCAGCAGAAACAAGGGCAGCAAACACATTGCATAGCAACCAAATCTCCTGTCTGGCAGATTTTGACTCGAGGAGAAAACAGACAGCAATGCCCTGGTCAAAGATCATGAATGAACCTGAAGGACATGACACCGAGTAGAATAAGTCTACATTCCTGACACAGCACAGCATGTAGTGAAGTAGTTGTTTTAACCACTTCACTTTGGATAGCTGTTGCTCCCCCAGTCCTTCTTACTGCAATAATTGGTAAAAGATAAAAACGGTTGTCTGGGTGGCCTTTCGGGCAGGAGTAGAGATACCAGTAGACACTACTCTGTTGTTGTGGTTTTTATAGGTGCTGTCCAATTGGTCCAACTCATAGTGACTATACATACAACAGAATGAAACATTGCCCAGTCCAGTGCCACGGTCACAATTGTTCTTATATTTGAGCCCATTGAAGGAGCCACTGTGTCCATCCATCTTGTCCAAGGTCTTCTTTTTTGCGGTCCTGTTACTTTACCAAGCATGATATTCTTTTCCATGTCCAGCTTCTGGATCCTGGAAGCTATGTCACCGATATTTCAAATGCCAGCGGAGTCACCCCAAGGGAACAGCTTTGGGTACAGCTTTCAGCTTTCAGTACAACTTCCAGACTAAGAAGAAATAGGCTGTCTACCTTTGAGAAATAAACTACTGAAAACCTTATGGATACTGCTATAGGTGGAAAATAAAGAGTCGAGAGTCATCTACACATGCTGTGAGGGGATGTTGAATCCGTTCTGGCTCATAGCTGCATATAGATGAGATAACAACTAGGGGATGTAAGGAGCTGATCTGGAGAGAGGGTGTCGAGAGAGGAACAATACAAAAATGCTGATAGGTTTCAAAGCACACCAGGATCACTTGCGCTCTCTGTTAATGAAGATCTTAGATGATGAGGGTCTAAAAGAAAGCTGGGAACAGTCAGTGGAACCGGAGGAGAATAAAGAGAAAACAGAGCCCAGGAGTCCATGGGAAGAAAATGTGCTGTTGATGAAGCAGTGGTTAGTAGCATTTAGTCAATTGCTATTGATCAAGTGAAGTGAGACTGGGAATTGTCTATTGGGTTTGAGTTTATTCTCACGCATGGCAACCCCATGTGTAAAATGTGGAACTGCTCCAGGGCCTATGAGGACTGTGACTTGTTGGAAGAAGTCTTTGAGCCAGTCTTCTGAGGCGCCTCTGGATTGGTTTGGAGCACCAAACTTCACTTAGTAGTAGAACACTTCACCTCTTGCACTAACTAGGTCATTAGTGATATTGATAAGAGCAATTTCAAGGAATTGTGGTGAGGAAGTCTTCACTGAATGCAATTCAAGTGGAGGATGGGAGAACAGCAAGTAGAGGTCGCCAGCACAGAGAACCCTTTCAGTGAGGTTTGCAACAAAGGAAAGCAGTACCTGTGGAGTGATCTAGGGCCAAGGAGTTTTCTTTTTGCTTTTTGTTTAATAGAGAGCAGAATAAACCAGCAGAGTGGAAAAGAGTAATGCTACAGATGCCAATCGACAACAAAGAATTACCGAGCAAAGTAATTTCAGATTGCAGTAAGTGCTATGAAGAAATCAAATATGACGATGGGCTAGAAAAAATTTGGGAGTCTTACTTTAGATAAGGTATTCATGAAGGCCACTTTGAGGATATTGTGGAATTGAGATCTGAAGACTGAAAAGAAATCAGCTAGAGCAAGGGAAGGTAAGAAAAAGGATTGAGAGAGAAAGGAAAAAGCAAGTGCAGGTAAACTGAGCTTTCCACACCCAGTTAGAGGTACGGAGACCACAACCAATATGGCAGAGTGAGCCAGACAAGGAGCAAGGTAACCGATGCTGAGGTATTGTCAAGTCCCAGATCTTCTCATTGTTTATGGAGCATGGTAAGTTTAGATTTTATTGTAAGTGCAAAAGGATGTTGCTGGCAGGTCTTAAGGAACAAGAATAATACTTTCATATGCTCATTGACAGCAGTGTTAATATCAATCTTATCAGCTTACATTTTTAAGTGTGGGGTCCCATAAATTGGAGTTCACGGAGTTCAAATAATGAGTCTGGAGTGTAGCATAGATCCAGGCCTGGCCAGAGTGATACCTGCAGGTTATGGAATCAACCCTCCTTCTGCTGGGGAACTGTGGAGTGGATTCTGATGCATGGCCCCTCTGTGCAACAGAGTAAAATGGTGCCGCCTAGGAGTTTCTTGGCAATCGTCCAAGTGGAAAGCCTTACGAACAGCAGTAGAACCTTGATCAGCTTGGAAGACAGTCGAAATGCAACTGGGGAAAAACTGCCTCCTCTACGTTGAGTGACCTTAACGATGCAGATGGAGTAAAGCTTTGGGGAATTCTGCTTGCTGCTAGAATATGACTCAAAATGAGAAACATCAGCAGGCATCCCTTACTAATCGTAATGTTGAATGCACAAAGTATGAATCCAGAAAAATTGTGAGTAGACAAAAATAAAATGGAGCATATAAAAATTGATATCCCACGCATTAGTGAGTTAAAATGGACTGGACGGACTATTTTGATTCAATCAAATAGTCTACTATGCCAGGAATGAAAAATTGAAGAGGAATAGAGTCACATTCATTGTTAAATATAACATTTTAAAGATTATTGCTGAAATACAATTCTGTCAGAGCTAGGATAATGTCCATGCACATACAAGGAAGACCAGTTCATCTGCCTAATATTCCCATTAACACACCAATGCCTAATTCCAAAGAAAACAAAGCTAAAGGACTTCTGCTGTCTGAAATTGATCAAACATTCAATCAAGATGCATTGATAAGTACTGATGATGAGATTGCAAAGGTTGGAAATGAAGAAGGATTTGTAGCTGGAAAATATGACCTTGGTAAAACAACACTGAGATAACAAGAATGCACTTTGCAAGATCAAGGACTTATTAATTATAAATTTTAATTATAATTTTTCCAACAACATAACTGGTGACTATACAAGTTTCTTGCTGTGGTGCCTTGCATGTTCCTGTGATGCTGGAAGCCATGTGACCAGTATTTTAAATACTAGCAGGGTCATTCCGGGTAGAGTTTCCAGACTAGGAAAAATAATAGGATGTCCAATTTGGAGGAACTTGTCACTGAACAACTTTCGCATAGCACCAGAATATTGTCAGATACTGAAAAACTCACAAAAAGCAGAAGAACATTTTCAGATAGAGTGCTGAAAGTGAGTTCCTTGGGCTGGAAGTCCCCAAAGTGTGGCTGAGGAAGAGCTGCCTTCTCAATGTAGAATTGAGTGTAGTGACATGGATGGAGTACACTTTGGGGAACCGCATTTGCTGATGGAGCATGACACAAAATGAGAAGGAACAGCTGTAAACATCCATCACTAATGGGAACATCCATTGTGCAAAGTCTGAATCTAGTAAAATTGGAAGTCATCAAAAATGAAATGGAACACATAAAGGTGGACATATTAGGCATTCGCGAGCTGACATGGACTGGTTTTAGTCATTTTGAATCAGACAGTGTTCACTATGACAGGGATGACAAATTTAAGAGGAATGATTTTGTATTCATCATCCAAAAGGACATTTCAAGATCTATCTTTAAGTACAATGCTGTATGTGTTAAATGAGATCTGTATTCATACAGAGAAATTTAATCAATACAACTATTATTCAAATGTATACACCAATGACCAAAGCTAATAATCTTAAAAATGAAGAATTCTACCAACTTCTTGAGTTTGAAATGGATGAAACACAATCAAGTTGCATTGATAAATATTAGTAATTGGAATGCAAAACTTAGAACCAAAGAAGAAAGCACAATGTTAAAACTATATGTACTCTTGGTGATAGAAATTAATATGGAGATTGCTTAATAGAATTTTTCAAGAGCACGGAAACTTCATTGCAAATAATTTTTCTCAACAATACAAATGGTGACTATACACATGTACATCTTCAGATAGAATACACAGAAACCCAATTGGCTGCATCTATGGGGAGAAAGGATGGGGGAACCACAACATCAGCAGCCAAAAATGAGGGCGTGGGGTGAATGACTACACGGGAGATCATTAATTGCTCATATTTAAATTCAAATTGAAGTTGAAATAAACAAAATCCACAAGAGCCAAATAGAACCATGAGTACATTCCGCCTGAACTTCAAGAATATCTCAAGAAAATGTCATGAATTGAACACCAATGACAGAAGACCTGAGAAGATGTGAGATGACATCAAGAACATCATACACGGAAGAGCAAAAACTCAATCAAAAGTCAGGGAAGAAGGGAAAGATCAGTTGATGTCAGAAGAGACTCTAAGGGGTACATGTGGTAGCCAACTAAAAGTGGGGGGGGGGAGGAAAAAAGACATGGGTAGTGGGGGAACAGGGAGCTAACCCATCCAAGAGGAGGGTATTGTTTATATCTCCATAGGGAAAGAGGAACTAGACTTCAACCCGGTGCTCTTAGACATGAAAGCAACATACTGGCATGAAGCAGGGAACCTGTGGAGAGGTCTGAGGGACCGGCACCAATCCCAACTACGTGGACAGCACCCTCTCCCCGCAGAAGAACCCACTTCAGAGGACAGAACTGAAGCTACAGTTCAGAGAGAGGGACATGTCTCATCAGAGCACACAGGAGCATATGAAGGCGGAGGAAGAGAGAGTGGAGCACATTCTGGCTCACTAATCCCTGAGGACTATATTCCCACTCAGAGCAGTCAATGCACAGAGAGGACCATATGGCCATCCCCACTATGAGACACGACATCCCTCAGTGACCCATACCCCTACAGGGACAACACTGGAGGCACAGTGTGGGAATTGCACCTGATCTGATCCCACCACACTGAGGTAAAACACTAAGGGGGTGTAACAGAACAGCAAGGGGAGCAGAGCAAGGAAGTCCTGAGGGAATACCAAAAATAGACTTTGGGGCCAGGGTGTGGCACCCCATCAGACTTGACCAGAAAGCACTCCTAATTGTCAACAAACAGACCTTGACCTATCTATAGGCGTTTCTTTTCTTTTTTGTCATTGATTTTTCTTGTTATTTTTGTAGATTTATTGTGTTGGTTTGTTTCCACTCTGTCTTGTTCTTATCTCTGCAGGTCTATCTAGATAAGATAGGCAGGATAAACAATCTGGAGGAGAAAACAACGGGACCAATGGTTCCTGAGGGATATGGAAGAGGGAGAAGTGGGGGATAGGGGGTGGAGGAAGTGGGCGATAACAAACCCAGGGACAAGGGAACAACAAGTGATCCAAAATTGATGGTGAGGATCAAGGGCAATGTAACTGAAAGGAATTACTAAAACCCAAAGGAAGGCAGAACATGACAGTGGGACAGGAGGGAAGTAAAAGGAAATAGAGGAAAGAGCTAGGAGGCAAAGGGCATTTATAGAGGTCTAAATACAGGCATGTACATATGTAAATATATTTTATATGACAAATAGGTTTAGTATTAAGGTAGTAGATGGACCTTGGCCCTCTACTCAAGTACTCCCTAAATGCAAGAACACTTTGTTCTATTAACCTGGAATTCCATGATGCTCACCCTCCTGACATGATCTCTGAAGACAAAGTGGGTGCATAAGCAAATGTGGTGAAGAAAGATGAAGGTGTCTGGCTATCAAAAGATACAGCATCCAGGGTTTTAAAGGCTTAAAGATAAATAAGCAGCCATGTAGCTGAGAAGCAACTAAATCCATATGGAAGAAGCGCACCAGCCTGTGTGATCATGAGATGTCGATAGCATAAGGTATCAGGCATCAAAGACCAAAAAATTATATCATTGTGAATGAGTGGGAGTGAGGAGTGGGGATCCAAAGCCCATCTGTAGGCAACTGGACATTCCCTTATGAAGGGTCGCGAGGAGGAGGTGAGCCAGTCAAGGTGAAGAATAGCCATGCTGAAACAAATTTTTTCTAGTTCTTTAATGCTTATCATGATACCAATTCTATATTATAAATCTAGCTAGACCACAGCATGTACAGTGTTACAGATAAGAGCTGATAACAGGGAATGCAGGACAGATAAAACCCTTAGGACAAATAATGAGAGTAGCAATACCAGGAAGGGAAAGGGAAGAGGGAACTGATCACAGTGATCTACATATAACCCCCTCCCTGGCGGATGGACAACAGAAAAGTGGATGAAGGGAGAAATCAGTCAGTTTAAGACATGACAAAATAATAATTCACAAATTATCAAGGGTTCGTGATGGAGGAGGGTGGAGGAGGGAGGGGAAAATGAGGAGGTGATACCAAGGGCTCAAGTAGAAATAAAATGTTTTGAGAATGATGATGGCAACACATGTATAAATGTGCTTGACACAATAGATGTGTGAATGGATTGTGCTAAGAGTTGTATGATTACCCAATAAAATTACTTTAAAAAAACATGAGTTGTATGAGCCCCTAATAAAATGATTTTTTTAAAAGAGAGAAACTCTAAAATTTGTTTTGGTCATAGTGTAGATAAAGGAAATGGAAGAAATCATAAAGTAACAGATCTGAACAGAAAATTTCAATTGGCAGTATAAGCCCAAATCAAGTATTATAATGAAATGTACAAATAATTTGAGTTAAAAAAACAAAAAGGATGAATACTCTCACTATATATAAAGCTGAAAGAACTGAAGAAAAACAAGTCTCAAGATGCAAGTTTGAGAGACTCTGTTGTCAAAATATTGAATAATGCAGAAAACATCACCAAGACGAGAGGAATACACAGAATCACTGTACTAAAATGAATGGGTCAGCATTTCATCATTTAAAGAGGGAGCACATGATCAAGAACCAATGGTAGAAGAAGTTCAAATTGTGCCAAAGCCATTGCCCAAACCAGGGCTCTGTGAATTGATGGAACAGCAATTGTGGTGTTTCAGCAATCTGAAGAAACATAGAAAGCAATCACTCAACTATGCCAAGAAATTTAGGAGATCTGGCCAACTGGAAGTGATCCATATTTGTACCCATTCCAAGGAAAAGTACAGAATGCGGAAATTACCAGTGACAGCATTAATATCATATCTAAGTAAAGTTTTGCTGAAGATCATCCAACAATGATTGCAGCAGCACATTGACGGAGCTGCCAGAAATTCAAATCTGATTCTGACAAAGGTGTGGGACATGGGATATCATTGCTGATGTCCGATGGATCTTAACTGAAGGCAGAAACTACCAGAAAAATGTTTACTTGTGTTTTATCGACTATGCCAAGGCATTCAACTGGGTGGATCATAAAAAATCATGGATAGCCTTGGGAAGAATGGGAATTCCAGAATACTACATCGTGCTCATGGACAGATCATAGTACATAGATCAAGAGGCAGTTGTGTGTACAGAATATGGGAATATTGACTGGATGGTTTCAAATAAGGAAAAGTGAGTCAGGATTGTATCTTCTGACTACACTAAATCAAATTGTATGCTGAGCAAATAATCTACGAAGCTGGAGTATATGAGGAAAAATGTGTTATCAGGATTTGAGGAAGGCATATTAACAACATATGATATGCAGATGACACAACCTTGCTTGCTGAAAGTGAGGTCTTGAAGCACTTGCTGATGAAGATCAAGGATTTCAGCCTTCAGTAGAGATTACAACTAAATGTAAAGAAAAACAAAAAAATTCTGGCAATTGGATCAGTAGGTAACATCATAATAAACTGAGAAAAGATTGCTGTTGTCAAGGATTTCATCTTGCTTGGATCTGCAAACATGTTCATGGAAGCAACAGTCAAGAAATAAAACAATCCATTGCAAAAGCCAATCTGCTGCACAAGACCACTTTAAAATGATGAAGAGTAAGGATGCCACTTTGAGGACTAAGATGCACCTGCCCCAAATAGAAACAACAAACATATTCACTGCCACCAAGTTGACTCTGGCTCATTGTGACCCTACAGGACAGGCTAGAACAACTCCTATTAGTTTCTGAGACTGGGAGGCTTTAAGAGAGTAGAAGACTTTGTAGTTCTCCTGACGGCACCTGACTCAAGCCATGGTATTCTAAATTACCCCATATACATGTGAAAGTTGGATATTGAATAAGGAAAACTGAAGAAGAACTGGTGCATTTGAATTATGGTGCTAGCAAAAAATGGAAAATACCATGGATTTCCAAAAAAAAAAAAAAAACAACAACCCACAAACAAAGTTGTCTTGGAAGTGACAGCCAGGATGCTGTACCTTAGAAACAAAGGTAATGAAATTTTGTCTCATGTACTACAGACATGTGATCAGAATTGGCCAGTCTGTGGAAAAGGACGTCATCCTTGGTATAGTAGAAAGGCAGCAAAAATAAAAAAGAGAAAGACTATCTTTTTAAAAAATAAATCATTTTATTGGGGGCTTGTACAGCTCTTATCACAATCCATACATCCGTACATCCATTGTGTCAAGCACATTTGTACATTTGTTGCCATCATCATTCTCAAAACACTTGCTTTCTACTTGAGCCCTTGGTATCAGCTCCTCATTTGTTCCCTCCTTGCCCCGCTCTCCTAATGAACCCTTGATAGTTTATAAATTATTATTATTTTGTCATGCCTCACACAGATCAATATCTCCCTGTACCCACTTTTCTGTTGTCCATCCCCCAGGAAGAGGATTACATGTAGATCATTGTGATCAGTTTCCCCTTTCTCCCCTACCTTCCCTTTACCTTCCTGGTATCACTACTCTCATTATTGGTCCTGAGGGATTTATTTGTCTTGGATTCCCGATGTTTGCAGACTGGTCTAGCTGGATTTGGAAGGCAGAATTAGGGTCATGATAGTGGGGGGCAGGAAGCAATAAAGAACTAGAGAAAAGCTGTATATGTCATCAGTGCTATACTGCACCCTGACTGGCTCATCTCTTCTTTGGGATCTTTCTGTAAGGGGATGTTCAATTGTCTACAGAGGGGCTTTGGGTTTCTACTCTGCACTCCCCCTCATTGACATTGGTATGGGTTTTTTTTTTTTGTTCTGGGTCTTTGATGCCTGATATCTGATCCATCTACAGCTCATGATCACACAGGCTGGGGTGCTTCTTCCATGTGGGTTTTGTTGTTTATCAGCTAGATGGCCACTTGTTTATCTTCAAGCCTTTAAGACCCCAGACACTATATCTTTTCATAGCCGGACACCATCAGCTTTCTTCCCCACAGTAGCTTACACACTCATTTTGTCTTCAGCAATCGTGTCAGGAAGGTGAGCATCACGGAATGCCAGATTATTAGAACAAAGCGTTCTTGCATTCAGGGAGTACTTGAGTGGAGGCCCATTGTCTGTCTGCTACCTTAATACTAAACCTATAAATCTATCCACATAGACCTATTTCCCTATCATTATATATAAATATATTTACATATATACATGCCTGTATTTAGACCTCCATAAATGCCTCTTTACCTCCTAGTTCTCTCCTCTATCTCCTTTTACTTTCCAAAAGAGGAAGACTTTCAATGAGCTGGATTGACACAACTGTTGCATGAATGATCTCAAACACGACAACTGGGAGGATGGTGCAAAGCCAGGCAGTGTTTTGTTCTGTTGTGCACAGTGTTGCTATGAACTTGAACCAACTTGCCAGCATCTAACAGCAGCCATTTACCAGTTGACTTCATTGGATGTAATCCACAGGAATCAAATTGACTACATCTGTGGAAAGGAAGAATGGAGACGTTCAATATAACCAGTCAGAAGAAGATCAAGGACTGATTGCAGAACAGACCATTGAGTTAAAGCTGAAGAAAGCTTTGAAGAGTCCACAACATCCCAATACATTGAATGTATTCCACCTGAATTTTTGGAACATCTCAAAAAAGATGGGAAGCATCCAGCACTAATGACCGAAGACCGGAGAAGTTATCGGATGATATAAAGGTCATTATACATGCAGAAAACAAAAGTTAATCAAAAAGAGAGTTAAGAAAGACAAGAGGAAAATGAATTTCAAACGAGCCTCTGAAACTTGCTCTTGAACATATAGTAGCTAAAATGAATAAAATAAATGAGGAAGTGAAAAAAGTTGAACAGAAAATCTCAAAGGGCAACTTGAGAAAGCAGAGCAAAGCCATATAATGAAACGCACAAAACCTGGAGTCAGGAACGGAATGGGAAGCATAAGCGCATTTCTCAAGCTGCAAGAGCTGAAGAAAAATTCGAGTTGCAATATTGAAGGGTTCTATGGGCAAAATATTGAATAGTATAAGAAGTATCAAAAGAATATGGGAATAATACACAACATCCCTGTACCATAAAGAATTTGTCAGTGTTCAACCTTTCACAAGATAGCATATGACCAAGAACTTGATGGCAAAGTCCAACCTTCACTAAAGACTTAGCCAAAAACAAGCCTCCCAGAACTGCTAGCACACCAACTGAGCAATTCTAAACCGGATCCCAGAAGCACTCACTCATCTAGGCCAAGAAATAGGGAAGATGTTTGCCTGGTCGAATGACTAGAAGAGAATCACATTTTTCCTCATTCATACAAAGGCAGTCAAACAGAATTCGGAAATCATATAACAATAGTTAATATCATAGGCAAGTAAAGCTTTGCTTAAGATAATTCAAAACCAGTTGCAACTGTACATTCATATGGCATTATCATAAATTCATGCTGGATTGAGAAGAGGATGTGGGTGATGTCAGGTGGAGCTTGACTAAAGGCAGAAAATACCAGAAGCTGTTTACTGGTGTTTACTATGCAAAAATATTTCACTGTGTTGATCATAAATTGTGGATAACATTGTGAAGAATGGGAATTCCAGAGGACTTAAATGTGCTCATGTGGAACCTGAACATAGACCAAGAGGGAGTCATTTGAATGGCACAGGGGATACTGTGTGGTTTAAAACTAAGAACAGAGTGGATTAGGGTTGTATCCTTTCATAATTCCTATTTAATCTGCATGTTGCGTAAGTAATCTGAGAAGCTGAAATATATTAAGAACGTAGCACCAGGAATGTAGGAGGACTTGTTAACAACCTACAATATGCAGATAATTTAACTTTGCTTGCTGGAAGCAGACTTGAAGCACTTGCTGATGAAGATAGAAGACTGTAACACAGTAGGGATCATAACTGGATAAATGAGCAACATCATGATGAATAGAGCAAAGAATGAAGTTGTCAAGGGTTTCAATTTTATTTGGATCTACAACCAATACTGATGGAAATGGCAATCAAGAAAGCAAATGATGTATTGCATGGGACAATTCTGCTGCAAAGTTTCTTTATAAGGTTATCAAGCAAAGACGTGTGCTTGATGCTGGCCATGGCGCTTCCAGTTACCTTTTATGTATGTGGAAACTGGACACTGAATAAGGAAGGCTGAAGTGTAAGTGATGCATGTGAATTCGGTGTTGGGGAAGAATCCCGGAACACCACAGATTGGCAGAGGAATGAGCAAATGTCTGTCTAGTAAGAAGGACACATTCCTCCTTAGCAGTGAGGAAGACAAGACTTCCTCACACAGGTTAGGGCATGTTATCAGGAGGAAACAGACCCTGATGAACTGCATCACGCTTGGCAAAATTGAGGGGCAGCAAAAAGAAGAACATTCCTTCATGAGATGAATTGGCGAGGAGCAGCAAGAATGAGCTCAAACATGGCAATAGTTGTGTCTTTGGCACAGGATGAGACAGTGTTTTGATGTGTTGTGCACAAGGTCACTATGAGTTGGAACCAGATTGATGGCAGCTCGCAACAATTATATGAATGGCAATAAATCACAAGGAGTTTTCTTGTGCTAACCGCTGGGTGTCTTTGAACAGCCAATCCCGAGGCTCTTGATGGATTGCAAACCTTTCTCCAAATTGAGAGATTTGTCCACCACACCTCGTGTACAGTCCTTTCCCTCAAATCTATATCAATCACTAAGCCTTCAGAAGCTCTACTGCTATCCCTATGGTCGATTGGCCGATCCTTGAAAACACCTGAATTGGCTTCAAGGGATTAATGTGAAAGCTGCCTCCAGGCACAGGTTGGGCTGCTAACTGCAAGGTTGGTTGTTGGAGCCCACCTGCCCCTCTTGAGGAGCAAGATGAGGCTGTCTGTCCCTGTACACATTTAGTCTTAGAAACCCTATGGAGCAGGTCTTCTAGGGTCACTATTAAATGGGAATCCACTTGAGAACAAGAAATGAAAAGTTGATTTTCCAGCAAGTCAGGTTGCACGATCTCATGTCTGCTCTCCAATTTCATCACTCGTTCTCATCCTGAGCTCTCAGAGTGGTTGTCTGTTGCCCTTCATTTTGCTGATTACAATGAAGCCGCTGAGGACAAGCGCCTTTGTCTGATCCTTCTTGTAAATGGTTGGATTTATTACTTATTCACAGAACAGGCAATAGAATCCTTCTTGGATAAATGAAGCAATTTGCTCCAAAGGCTAAAAATTGATTTGCAGCAATATAATTTCTCCCGTTTCTGCACCAGGATCGATGCAATAGTCGGTGGACACGATTTCAGAATTTCTGGAGAAAGTAGCATCTACTGGGAGACAATGCATATGCTGTAAGCAAATGTCTGTAAGAGGTTTGAGAAGACTTACTTTTAGGGAACAGAATAAGCCTTTCCAATGTGAAACATTGTTTGAGAAACCAGAAACTTTTCTACAACTTATCATGGCACAGTGATTCATTGTTAGGTGAAAGAAATTCAATATTTCATCAGAATGAATTAAAAATTACCTCACATATAGAGATTGGCTCACTAAAGGCTCTGACATATCTGATCAAATCAATATGGTTTCTTATGAAATCATATGAATGATATTTTTCAATCTTGTAACAAAGTTCTTCACTTGAATCTATTCAATTTCTGGTCAATATAGCAGTGATTTTAATCATTCACTTTTGGAATAATTCAGGGAACAAAAGGATTGTCTTCATTTTTTATATCATTTTATTAGGGGCTCATACAACTCATCACAACCCATGCATACATCAATTGTGTAAAGCACATTTGTACATTCATTGCCCTCATCATTTTCAAAACATTTGCTCTCCACCTAAACCCCTTGTATCAGCTCCTCATTTCCCCCCCTCCTTGCTCCCCCTCCCTCATGAACCCTTGATAATTTATAAATTATTATTTTGTCATATCTTGCCCTGTCCGATGTCTCCCTTTACCCGCTTTTCTGATGTCCGTCCCCCAGGGAGGAGGTAATCAGTTCCCCCTTTCAATTACCCCCGCCCTCCACCCTCTCGATATCGCCACTCTCACCACTGGTCCTGAAAGGATCATCCTTTCTGGATTCCCTGTGTTTCCAGTTCCTATCTGTACCAGTGTACATCCTCTGGTCTAGCCAGATTTGTAAGGTAGAATTGGGATCATGATAGTGGGGGTGGGGGAAGGAAGCATTTAGGAATTAGAAGAAACTTGTATGTTTCATCATTGTTACACTGCACCCTGACTGGCTTGTCTCTTCCCTGACACCCTTCTGTAAGGGGATGTCCAGTAGCCTACAAATGGACCTTGGGTCTTCACTCTACTCTCTCCCCCTCATTCACTATGATAAGATTTTTTGTTCTGATGATGCCTGATATCTGATCCATTCCACACCTCATGATTGCACAGGCTGGTGTGCTTCTACCATGTGGGCTTTGTTGCTTCTGAGCTAGATGGTCGCTTGTTTACCTTCAAGCCTTTAAGACCCCAGATGTTTTGTTCACCACATTTGCTTATTTACCTGCTTTGTCTTCAGCGATTGTGTCAGAAAGGTGAGCATCATAGAATGCCAATTTAATAGAAGAAAGTATTCTTGCATTGAGGGAGTACTTGAATGGAGGCCCAATGTCCTTCTGCTACCTTAATACTAAACCTAAAAATATAGACACATAGATCTATTTCTACATCCTCATATACAAATATATTTACATACGTACATGCTTTTTAGACCTCTATAAATGCCCTTTGCCTCCTAGCTCTTTCCTCTATTTCCTTTGACTTTCCTTTTGTCCCACTATAATGCTCGGTCTTCATTTGGGTTTCAGTAATTCCTCTTGGTTACATTCCCCTTGGTCACGCCCTACCAGGCCTCCTCCACCCTCTTCACCAAGTACTAGAGAAACTTGCTCTATCACAGCCCGTTTCTGTGCTGGGGAAGGTAGATTCCAAGACTTCTCAGATATCCTCTTTGGGGTCATCTTAATGGTCTGGGGCCTCTTGAACCAATGGAGCATTTCAAGTACAGTGTCTCTAACTTCAGCCTTAGAGATAAGTCATGTCAATCTCAGTTTTACTTACATCAACCCTATGCCTATAAGGAACACCAAAGGAGAAGCAATGCGTTTGAATTGTTTTCTCCTCCAGATTATTCATCCAGCCTATTTTATTTGGACAGACCTGTGGAGATAATAACATGCACAAAAACAAGACAGAGAAAACCAAGCAGCAATATACAACAAAAAAGAATAACAACAAACCAATGAGAAACAAAACAAAACACAACAAGAAAGAAAAGCTTGTAGATAATTCAGGGACTGGTTTTTGGCCTTTTAGAAGTGTTTTCCCATCCACTCTGTTTGGGGGACCAAGCTCTGGCCCCAAAGTCCATTCTCTGGGGACCTCGCTGCTCCATTCCCTTGCTGTTCTGTTGCACCCTCTTAGTGTTTTACCTCGGTGTGGCAGGATCAGATTGGGTGTAATTCCCACACTGTGTCTCTGGTGTTGTCCCTTGCAGGGCTATGGGTCAGTGAGGGACGTCGTGTCACATAGTGGGGCCACCCATGTGGTCCTCTCTGTGGATTTTCTGCTCTAATCAGGAACATCATCCTCAGGATGTGCTCTACTCTCTCCTCCTCCCTCTTTATCTGCTCCCCTGTGCTCTGATTAGATATGTCCCTCTCCCAGAGCCAAAGATTCACTGCTGTCCTTTGAAATAAATTCTTCAGTGGAGAGGGGCAGGTGTCCACGTAGTAGTTGGGATTGGGGCTGGCCCCCCAGACCTCTCCACTGATTCCCTTCTCCACACCAGCATGTTACATTCACATCTTGGGGCACTGTTCCAAGTCTGTTCCCTCTTTCCCTGTGGAGATACAAGCAATACCCTCCCCTTGGGTGGGTTAGTGCCCTGTGCCCCCGCTACCCATTTCTTTTTTATTATTATTATTTTTCCTTTCCCTACCTCCTGTTTAGTTGGCTACCATATGTATCCCTGGGTTTGGTTTGGTCCCTTCCTTGCTGCTTGCTCCTCACCATCTTCATTTTTTTTTTAACACAGAAAGGATTTCCAAATTAAAAGCATATTTTAGTCAATGCATAATTGAGGATAACTTGCTTCTAATTCAGTTCTCTGTTCAGAATTCATTGCAGATGATTTTTTGGAAACGTGAGAAGCATCACTCACTGCCTTTAAATACAATGTGAAGATAAATGTCAATGGTAGGTCTTTGTCTAGGTCCTGTTGTTAGGTGCCATCGAGCCCGTTTTGACCCATAGCAGACCTGTGCACAACAGGACCACCAATGCACAGGCTCCGCCGTCCTCACCATGGGTGCTGTGTTGGAGTCCTCTGTTATAGCTGCGTGTCAATCCGTCTCTTTGAGGGCTTTCCTTGTGTTTGCTGCCCCTTCACTTTACCAACCATGATGTCCTTCTCCAGTGACTGGTCTCTCCCAACAATATGTCCAACATATAAAAGATGAAGTCTTGCCATCGTTGCCTCTGAAGAGCACTCTGGAAGTACTTCTCCCAAGACAGATTTATTTTTGTCCTTTTGACAATCCATATTCCTTTCAATATTTTCTTACAGCATCACAATTCAAATGCATTGCTTCTTCTTTGGTTTTCCTTATAGGCATAGGGTTGATGTAACAGTAAAATTGAGATTGACACGATTTATCTCTAAGGCTGAAGTTAGAGACACTGTGATTGAAATGCGCCATTGGTTCCAGAGGCCCCAGCCCATTAAGATGACCCCAAAGAGGAGAACTGAGACGTCTTGGAATCTACCTTCCCCAGCACAGAAACGGGCCACGATACAGCAAGTTTCTCTAGTACTTGACTGACTTCTAATCATCTGCAGCTGCACAGAAACAATATGATTAAGCAGTATGATTAAGCACGGCACTTTCATTGCAAGGAAGTTCGGATCGTTGAGGATTTTAGGGCAAGGAATGTCTAACTGTGTCAAGTCACCCAGTAATCATGCAGACATGATTGAGACGTGTAGCTGTATGCGCCGTAATGTTAACACCGTAGCCACCTCTCCTTCTCTGCCTGCACCATACCTTTGATCACGTGTGTATGTGTGTGTGTGTGTGGGGGGGGAATAACACAGCTCCTGATGAGTGCAGAGCAGAGGCCTACCAGCATGAAGCCAAACTACTATCAAATGGAAAGATAACTCCTTAAGATGAAAGAGTAACGCACAGCTACGGCCTTTCTATGTTTGACTCCGTGAAGGAACTACTTTCACGGGCAGCCAAATTGTTGATCGTATTTTTTTTAACACCATGAAATCTTGGTGCTACAAAAAATAATCTGTCAGGAAATCTACAAATGATTCAACAGCAAGCTGAGACTTGGGAGTCCAGAGGATTGCATCGTACCCACCTGTATCAGCTTAGCTATAATTATGTAGATAAAATTATGTGTGTGTGCGCGTTTTTCATTCAGTAACCATGCATTCAGTTTTGTGATCCAGGACGACCTGACACATGCCGAGTTCCACGTTAGAGAGAACATTTCCTTTGCCCTGAATTCTCGAAGCCGCTGACACTGATCTGTGGCTCGTGTTCTCAAGACTCCGGTGGTGAACAGGTAGACAACTAAATTTAATACAAGTCTGGCATCATCAAGTCCTACATGTAATGGCAACAAAGGGGGAAAAGACTATCAATTTAGCTGAAGGATTCATGGAGGCACGTGCTGGCTGGAGGAAATGCAGGGCTTTCTAAGTGCAAGTAGAACACCAGGGCAAGTGTGTAAGTGCCGCTGGGGCGTAGAGTCTTTTTAACGTCATTGTTGTGAGGTAGCCCGGCATCAGTCTGACCCATTGTGGGCCTATGCACAGCAGATCGGACACCTCGGGGTCCTGCACCGTCCTCACCATCTTTCTTGCTACAGTTTCAGCCCCTGGTTGCAGTCACTGGGCCAATCCATCTCCTGAGGGGCTTCCTCTATTTGTGTTGGCTTTCTACTTTTACCATAAAAGCAAAGGAAATGGGGCCAGGGCTTTGGGGGACTTGTAACTTGGCCTTGATCATGTTCTTTTTCTATACTTGAAATGACTTCCTAGGTATTTTTTGCTTATGCTTTGAAAATCAGCTCTGATTAGCACCTTCTGGGGAAGCCTTACCCCACCATCTCAGCTCGTGCACATCCCTGCATCCTCAGCACCTCCACGGCACTTGGACGGAACTGTTTATAGGAGCAGTCAACCTGGAGGAGGGCTGTTGATAGTTTTAGGTGGCAGTGGGTAGTAGGCAACTGGAATCTCCATGGGTGGTTCAGAAAAAAACAGTGGTCTTAAGGCAAAGATTTGAAAATGATTTGCATATGTGTGGTGTTTGAAGTCATGGACTTGGATAACATTTAGGGGGAAAAATAATGACTCTGTTTGGCACATGTTAAAATACAAAACAAAACAATTGCTATCTCGTGGACTCCAACTGATTCCAAGATGCCTCGGGGTGGATTCACACTCACTATCTTTTGGTGAATAGTTAAGGGCTTAACCACTTGTTCCACCTAGGAATCCCTCGGGTTCAGAAATTTATAAGACATTCATATTTATAAATGTATTAGTATCTATGGATTTATTCCAAGTATGTACCTCTTTACGGGAGTAAAAGACCCCCTCTTCCTTCTGCAGAGTGACTGGTGGTTTAGAACTGCTGACCTTGAAGTTAGAAGACTGATGAGTAACCACTATGCCTCCAACGCTCTTTATATGACTAATAATCAGTGCTTATGATTATTAGTAGAAGGTTATTGTTTTTATAAAAATTGATGAATAACCTACAGTGGAAGTCAATTTGTGATGGAATAGATGTTGTAATGTGTGCTGAAAGCAATCATTGGTCCTCAGTTTGGGGGAAGTGCATCACCAGGCTCTTCTTCCCAGGCAGCCCTGGGTGGACTCTAACTTCCAACCTTTGAATTAGCAGCTGTGTTAGTCCGGGTGGCCTAGAGAAACAAATACATAGAAACTCATATATGTATATGAGAGGGTTTTATATCAAGGGTAATTGTACATTAAGAAAGCATCCTAGTCCAGTCGAAGCCCATAAGTCTGATATTAGCTCGTATGTCCAATATCAACCTATAAAGTCCTCTTCAGACTCACCAAACACATGCAATGACGCTGAATGCAGGACAATCACAGGCCAGTGGGTAGAAAGTCTCTGGATCCAGTGGCGTTGTAAGCATCTCAGTGCTGGCAGGGATCTCCACGTGGCTTCTCCAGCTCCCAGGGCATGGGGTCTGTCAGCGTACTGCCATGTGTCTTGTCAGTAGAGTGCCTCCAAGGGAGTGAGTCTGAGAAAGAGTCTCTCCTACCTCCAAGTTACTTGGGCCAAGTAGGAAATCCTGGAATTTCTAGAATCCTTAGGGGAAGGCCAGACCTACGCAGAGACCCCACTGGCTGTGACCCGATTGACAGACCAGACTCCACCCCTTCACTCTTACTCCTCTCAAGTCCAAACTGACACCAGATTATGTAACTACCCAAGCAGCCAAGCACATTAACCATTTGCACACCCCCCACACGGACTCCCTTTTATTTTAAAAGAAGGTCATGAAATAGGATACCAGAAAACCTTCCGAATCACAGCACAGAATTTAGACTCTAGCACGAATTTAGTCAGACTAGGAGGGAGTAGCATGTTCTAGCAATGGTTATCAAAAGTTTCCCACTGCGTTTGCATGGTTGCGAGGGGTCATGCATTCTCTGAATGCAGTGATCCTGGGAATATGCCCTGCTTGGAAAATTCATGGTAACTGTACCTCCTTCACACTCAAGAAAGTCCAACATGCTGCAAATGTGAGGTTGAATCCCTTTTAAATAACGGAAATCACCCACAGGCCTGTGTGAAATACAGGAAGTCGTTGAGCCGTGGATGACTCGGATGGTGTCCTGCCAGGGAAATGGAGAGAGGTCCTTCGGGCATGCTTTGGGTCCCCGGCACTTTAGGATAAAGGAAAGAAACGGAGTGTGTGGAACAAGCACTGCATGGAAAAGATGAACGGGTTACTCAGCTACACGGGCGGGCCCTGAGAAGGGAAAATGCCTCAGGGAGAAGCCATTTGGGAAAGGACAACTTGCTTGGTCTGAGAGGATGGAGAGAATGTCAACAAAAATGGCAGGTGGAACCACGGGGAAGCATTGACGGGGTGACAAGGAAGGGCCCTTGGAGCAGGGCTGGGGCACAGTGTCCCCCTTATGGGTAGATGGAGGGATCCGGGGGTTCAAGGCGAGGCCCAGGAGCAGGGCAGCCCATAAATGCGATCTTTCTGTTCCTTGGGAGACAACACCCGGGTAGGTTGGAGACCCCAGCGTTTCTCCCCTTCTGTCTTCCCTCTCTTCATCTGTGGAAAGCTTCCGGGCTGGGGGTGCAGGTTTAAGACGCTCATCACTGCCCAATCACAGGGGAGTTTCCACAAGGACTTGTAAAGCGCAGGTTGCACTGTAAAAATGCTTTCCGTCCATAAATTCGGTTTTTACTGAGTCCGTTTCTTTATGGTGTTTAACTTTGGTCCAGGCTCGGGTGGGAGGCACAGCCAGGCCGAGTGAAGGAAACCTGAAGATTGCCGTTCTAAAACTTCGCAGTCAGACCTTGTTTATGCAAGACGGACTCGGTGCTTTCTCTCGAAAAATGCGTGCGATTAAGAAAATACTTTGAGCACCTAATAATAGGTCCCTGAAACCCGAGAGCCACCTCTCAGCTTTCTAACTCTTGGGAACGCAGTTAATAAGAACGTATGTTTTTAAGACACCGATTCTTAGCAACAAAGTAGTTCTTTAATTAGTACAAACTTGAATCATGCACGGCCTATTATTGTGCAGGGCACATAACATTCAGTTACTTGTACTGGCAGATTCGTTTACATATGTCACCACGGTACCTGTAATTTAGTTTAATGCCAGGCCCATGGGCCAAGGGTTTTATTTCTCTCTCTCTCTCTCTTTTTTTTCTTTCTCTCCAATCTTTCCCCAACAGTTGTTCTCTGGGGCCTCTCCGTGGTCACTCACACAGTGTCCGTGTGGGAATCACCGTCGCTAGTGGGACCGCTGCTCCTTGTCCTGGAATTTCACAGGACTCTTTACACATCCTGGGCACCCGGGGCTCCTCAGTGGTGCGTCTTTTAGGAAATGACTTAAGCTGCCCAGAAGGAAAGGGCAGTATTGGCCTGAAGGGGAAGTCCATTCCTGGGCTACAGTTTTCCCCAGGGAAGGAAGAGTTTCTCTCTCTCTCTCTCTCTCAATCTCTCTCTCTCTCTCTCTCTCTCTCTCTCTCTCTCTCTCTCTCTCTCTCTCTCTCTCTCTCTCTCTCTCTCTCTCTCCCCCCCTCTCTCACCGAGAAACTCAGCATTCCCCCCACCCATGTGACCAACTTGTCTTCAGGGAGGATGTCCGAAAGAGAGCGTGTGCCAGACGCCGTCGGTCTCAGACACAGTCATCTTGTCTGTACAGGTGTTGTGGCCAGAAGCTTCAGATGAAAACGGCTTTTAAAAAATGAGGCAATTTCACGACGTAGCAACTTAAAACAACGCGCCTCTCTTCTGCTGGGCCTCTTCGCCCAGCTCTGGATCGCCATGGGCAGATAGCAGCAGGGGTTTAGCTTTGTTTTGTTTCTTCCATCATGGCTTAAGTCCCTAAGATTTCGAGTATTTTGTTTTTTCTGAAGGTCCAACCAGTACAAACCGTAGCAGCACGAGGAAAATGGCGAATTCCTCCCTTTGGCCTTTTGAAACCTTCCACACGTAATCCTTTATCTCTGGCGGAGCTATTAGCTCGCTGGCCTTTGGCTGGTCGATGTATATACAGTATCTATAGCTATTGCAGCCAAGTGTTCCCAACTGACTTGGAAACCCTTTGATCGAACCAGCTCAACTTGATTTTCCAGATGATTCGTGAGACAAGGCACACATCGCTCAGCTTTTACAAGTCCTGGCAGGAGATCAAGAGCCCCCGCACCCCCCCTTCACCAGCATGAAAGGTAAACAGGGAGCCAGCACGCCTTTAAAGATGGAGCTCAGGAGCCTGCCTCCACGTTCACAGTTGTAGCAGAAGAAAAACAACGGTTGGAGGAAGAAAAAGGGTTCCGTGGCAAAGAGGCCAAACCAAATACTGACACCCAAAGCAAAAACATGCTCCACTGAAACTGAACTTTAGTCAATTCAACCGACTGAAAACAAAGCTTTTTTTGTGATTTCAAAAGTGAACATTGTACTTTGCTCTGGCAGCCATTGATGTGTTTTTGAATGATCCAATTATGCATAAATCCCAGGCTTAGAGGCCTTTCAGCACCTCAGTCCCGTGAGTGATTTGAAAACATGACTGAAAATTTCGGCATCCAGTGCTTGCTCTTTGCTTCCTTTTCAAACAGAGGCTCCCAGGGCCCATGTTCTGACATATTGTCATTGTGTAATTCCTCTCTCTTTTACTGCGTTGGAAATATTTCTACAAGATCAAGGTTTCTGCTTCCTGTTATTCGGGAGCTCCCATTCTCCCTTACCCCTTCCTCCTTCCCTTTACAGTCGTGCGGACACCTCGGCCCTGTCGCCTGAATGGAGACGGGATTACCTGGAAATGCCAGTGTGTGTGTGATGTTTAACTTCGGCAGTTTGCAGGACGAAGGCAGCACACTAAATTTAAAAACAAAAATTTTTTTTGTTTTAATTAAGGCTGTGACATTCAAATAAGGCCTTTATTTGAAGAGGTCCAGGCATGCTTAGCCAATTAGGTTAGCAGTATTAAATGCTTCTACTTTGAGAACAAAGAGGAGCCGAGCGAGGACGGTTCTAAGCCAGGTGAAATGACACGGTGGTACAGCCAGGGACTCAGCCCAGCGGCGGGTTGGAGGATGACCAGGGCTGGGCAGTGGCTATCCTGTTGGACATGTTGGAAGTCATGCAGCAGCAGCAACAGTTTGAGAACCCCTGGCCCTTCAAAAGGGAGTTGAAGGAGCCAGGAATGACCCTTCTCATATGCAACTCTTCTTTGGGTGAGTTCAAAACAAGCCACGTTGGCCAGACCTCGGTGAAGGTACCCATCCAAAAGCAGGAGTTCTAGTACAAGGAGGCCTGGGGGCACAGTAGTTTAGCACTCCATTGCTAACCTCGAGGCTGTCAATTTGAACCCACCCAGTAGCCCTGGGGGAGAAAGATGTGGAGATGTGGTTTCATAAATATAACAGCTAAGAAAGCTCGATGGGACACTTTTGGGCTGTCACAAGTGGTCACTAGGCTTGGATCAACTCAGTGGCATCTAAGAAAAATACTATGTTGTCGCCCCGTAACCTCTGCCTTAGGTCCCACGGCAGTTTCCAAATAACGTATCTTTCCTCCCAACTTGAGGAACATCATCATCATTTTGGATACACACCCGACGTTCCATTGCATTCTTGCAGCAGCACATCGACAGAAGTTCCGGCTGGATTCAGAAGAGGACGTGCGGCAAGGGATATCATTACTGACGTCAAATGGATCTTGACTCAAAGCAGGCAATAGCAGAAAAATGTGTGCTTGTGTTTTATTGACTATGCAAAGACATTTGTCTGTGAGGGCCGTCAGAAACTCTGGCTAATCTTGCGATGAATGGGAATTCCAAAACACTTCATTGTACTCATTCAGAATTTGTACATGGATCACAAGGCAGTTAGTTGTGTGAACAGAACACGGGAATACTGTGTGGTCTAAAATCAGGGAAGGTGTGTGTTGGGGTGGTTTCCTCTCACCATACTCTTTCAATCCATATGCTGAGCGAGCAATCAGAGAAGCTGGGTTACATGAAGAAGAGCGGCATCAGGATTGGAGGAAGGCTTAGTAACAACCTGCGGTATACAGGCAACACGACCTCGCTTGCTGAAAGTGAGGAGGACTTGAAGCACTTGCTGATGAAGAGCCAGGATGGAAGCCTTCAGTGTGGATTATAATTCCATGTAAACAAGCCCCAAATCCTCTCAACTGGGCCAATAGGTGACTTCATCACAAATGGTAAAAAGGCTGAAGTTGTCAAGGATTGTGTCTTACTTGGCTCTTACAATCAGTGCTCATGGAAGCAGTAGTTGAGAGATCAAAAGTTGTATCGCATTAGGTAAGTCTGCTGCAGAAGACCTCTTTCGAGGGTTGAACACCAAGGATGTTACTTCGAGGACTAAGGTGGGCTGGAACCAAGCCATGGCCTTCTCCATTGCATCACATGCATGTGAACGTTGGAAGACCGTGGAGGAATCACTGCATTTGAATTGTGAGGCTGGAGAAGAATATTGAAAGTAACACGAACTGCTAGGAGGACAAACTTCCCTGTTTTGGAAGAAGTTCGGAGTGCTCCTTAGAGGCAAGGCTGACAAGGCTTCGTGTTACATACGTTGGACATATGTCTGAGGAGACCAGTCCCCAGGGAAGGACATCGTGTTTTGTAAAGTAGAGGGGCAGCGGAAAAAGGGAAACGCCCTCAATGAGGTGGATTGACACGGGCTGCATCAATGAGCCCCCATGGTAACAATTGTTAGGATGGCGCAGAACTGGGCGGTGTTTTGTTCTGTTGTGAATAGGGTCACTGTGGGTCAGAGCTGACTCAATGGCACTTAACAATCATTGCATTCTGCCCCTCTGAAGTTTCCTCTGATGGCACCAGGACTCTTCCCGGACTTATATCCATAGCATCACCTGGGCAACCTTTCTTTACCCCCAAACCCACATCCACTGCCATCAGAAACCAAAACCACAACCAATACCACTGAGACTCTTTGGACTCATAGTGAACCTCTATAAGGTATCCCTGGCTGTACATCTTTATGGGAGCAGAAAGCCTCATCTTTCTCCCATGGAGGGATTGGTGGGTTTGAACTGCTGAACTTGGGGGTAGTTATCCAGTGCTTACCTGATAGCACTACCAGGGCTCCAGTTAAGAAGGATAGATAACCATATTTAGATAGAAAATTCATGTGGACCTTAGTTTCAGGGAGTGGTGTGTGTGTGTGTAAGCTACACTCTTGGTTTACTCTCTGATCTGACTGCTTCTTTTCACTCCCCTTTACTGTTTTGTTCTTACTCTGCATTTGCTACTCAGCCAACACTATCTACTGGCTGACCTTCCATTGTCCCTCATCATATGGTGATGAAACTCATGCCCAAATCTCGAGGAAATGCTTGATCTTAGGGCTTCAGAGTCGTATATTGAAACGATGACTAGAACATGACCCTTCATTGTTTCTAATACCTTAAAGTCAACTTGTCCTGTCATCAGTGACACACCTCCATTATCTGTTCACCATTGACCTGTGTTTCAGGGAATAGGACCGCTGTTGCCTTATTTGTTCAAGTCAACAACCCAAGTTCCATTCCAAGATGTCCCTGTCCCGGAGGCACATCTATGGAGGCCTGGTGGCCCTGTGGGGTAAGCGTTGGGCTGTCAATTAGAAAGGTTGGTCTTTCAAGCCCATCAGACAATCCTTGGGAGAAAAGGGAGGCAGTAAAGATTTATAGTCTCTCAAACTCTGTATCGAGTTACTATGAGTCAAAAATCAACTCACTGGTAGTGAGGTTTTGTTGTTGTTTTAAAAGTAAGACATATCTAATCAAACTAGATCCTACTTATTCTCTCCCTCCAAAATCTTAGATGATACATTTCACTCCATCATCTCTGACACTTGTAGCTCATAGTTCTGCTCCATCTCCTGCTTGGATCATTAACTGAATTCCCTGCTCTCAGCCTTAGAAAATAACCTCTTAAAACTATAATTAGAATGCATCATGCCCAACCATCAGTGAAGCTCCCTTGTCTAAGGATCAAACATACCCCCTGTAGCAAAACGTACGTACAAGGTCTCTGGATGCTTCGACTCTGTGTAGCCTTAGCTCGCAACTCTCCATATCTAGAATGCCACTCTTCACATACAAACCATCTTTTGGTTCTTAAAACTCTCTGACATCTTGGATATTCCCTCAGGCTGTTAGCTGTCTTTTAACTGGCTGTAGTTGATCCTCTTTAGGTCTGGGGGAGGGCACTCTATCTTCATCCTCTTAATGAGGATGAGAATACTCAATCTTCAAGTGTCCGTTGAATAGGATTGCGTTTGGTTTGGTGTGGGGATACTTAAGAATCCATTGATGTGTCTACTCTAGCTTACCTTCTGTACTCCAATTTTATTGTTTTTACCCACTCCCATCAAGTCAATTCCCACTCACTGGAATCATACAGGAGGGAGTAAGAACTGCTCCCTGGGTTTTCCCAGGAGCTGATGGCCTCATGTTTCTGCTGTGGAGCAGCTGATGGCCTTGAACCACAGCCCAATGCCCAATCCAGTGCTTCAGGTACTGGTAAGTCCACTTCAACTCCTAACGGCCCGTTGCATGACAAAGTAGAACTATTTTATAGGGTGTTCTTGGCTGCAGGCATTGCAGAAGCAGGTCCATGGCTAGTTCTCCTGTGAAGCCACTCTATCTCCAGTTCAAACCACAGACCTTTCAATTAACAGCCAAGCCCTTAATCTTTGGTGCCACCAGGGTTCCTAGACGGTAGTCCATCATAATATTAATCTCTCTGTATTGTTCTCTAGGGGAGAAAAGATAGGTCAAAGTCAAATAAAAATTATAGAAAGACATCTATTAAGTCATAAACAAGACACACACATCATCATCCGGGTGGGGGGGGCCATCAGCATACAGCCAGAGTGACATCCAGCGAGTCACAGAAACAGGGCCACTTACGTCGGACAGGGCAATCCAGGGGAGCATGCCACAAAAGCATGAGTAGTGCTCAGTACGTCACAGTTGCAGACAAGACCACAGGAGCCAGAGAGGGACTATGACTGGGCCATGTACAGTATGCTTAGGTAAAAGCTTACAAGATTGCTTCAGAGGCTCTCTGACCACGGCAGTCTGGACATGATTCGTGATCATGTATGCTCTTATCTCCCAAACTCCTTCAGGGGTGCCCCCTGACAAATCCCTAAGGGCGAGACCGTCTGTCCCACTTTCTAACATACCACCTGGGCAAAGCTATTGGCAATGCTGGTTCATGGACAGAAAGACTCAAAGACAAGTGTCTCTAGGGCTTTCGCTCACTGTTAATTGTAACCTTCTACTCGCTCAGCATTGAACCTCTAATATAGACTCTAACTTTCTCTTTAGGCCTTTCTCTTTCCCACTGTCCCATCGGTTCTGTGGGAGCAATGACTTAACAAAGGTGCAACATGTACTGGATAGTTGATAACTATTGGAAGGTGGGGCGGGGGAGAGCATAGGAATGCAACCAAACAGGGCCCATCCATCCCAGCACAACCGGTCTCACCAGATACCCCATATGATGTAGCTCCTTCATTCCTGGTTTTCAAACCCAGTGCTGCTAGAATCATGTTTAATTGAACAGGCAGGAAGAGGAGGTCAAGGACATGCTCAGATGTTCAGGGTTTGCAGAGATTGCCTTCAGTGTGTAGATGAAATAACCGAGAGCTGGAGAGTCAGTCATTTCGACACCATGCCTGTGACTCCTGGCCCCGCCTTACTGGGGGGTATAGGACAAGGGAGGGGATTTGTTTGGTTCCATTGGAATTACTCTGATTGCTACTGAGTTGAGTTTATTTTGAATATTCATTGGCTAGTTGAGGTCTCCTTTGACTGAGTTACTTCTTTATATTCTTTACACAGATTTTATTGGTTCATTTGTCTTTTCCTTATGCAGTTTGTGAATGAGGCTCAGTGGCTCTAAACTTTGGAATGCTAACAGCAAGGTTGGTGGTTCAAACCCACCAGCTGCTCTCAGGAGAAAGAGGAGGCCATCTGCTTCCCTAAGGATTCACAGCCTGAGAAACCATGGATACGGTCACTGTGAATAAGAATCAACTCAGGGGCAGCAGATGTGTAATTTTAAAATGTATGAAAAGTTCAAGTATTTCATGGAAAGACTTAATTAAAAGATAAAAGAAAATATCCATGAACTTGGAAAAAATAATGAAAAGATATGGAAAATGTCCATGAACTTTTTGAAACTCTCTTATATAGTATAGCTTACATAATAATTCTTGGTCACTTACATAACTTGCAAATATTCCATATAGTTGAAGGTGTGCTTCTGCTGTGACCCAGTAGTCTCATATTGAGGCTACTGTCCTAGAGAGTGACTCTCATGTGTGCTGAAGGAAATATTTAAGAGAATTTTCTCCTATGGTCCTATTTAGATAAAGCAAAAAAAAAAAAAAAGGAAATAGCTTAAAGGCACCTTCAATAGGCACTTGAATTAATAAAGGATGATGCATTCATATAATGGAAGCAGGAATTGAAATGACTGAAATAGCTCTACATGTGCTCAGCATTGTGGTGCCATAAACATTATGTGGGCTAAGAGCAGCAAACAACAAAGCAATACATACAGTAGTCCACTTCTGGAGTTGAAAACACATGCATAAATATTTAACTAATATATAGACATGTACATACCTAACTATATAACATAAGGGCAGAAGACACACTGAAGTTTTTACTTTCAGTGAGAGGAGGACACAAGAAAAACGAAGGATTTAACTGGGTTTTCAACACTTCTCTTCTTTAGAAGAGATTTGTGAAAAAATTACCCCCTGAAAATAACATGTGTTAAGTTAAAGTCATGGATAAATAGATGTCTGCTATATTAATTTCTGTATTGTTCGTGTGAGTTTGAAATACCTCTTTATTACAAAATGAATGATAGACATTGCATGTTCGAATGCCCAAGTATGAGTAAATGAATACACATACTTTGGGACGTGGGAAATAAAGGAAATAAATATTTACCAGGTTGGGAAAGATTTTATTAATGAGATCGTGAAATGTTTTGCTGCCTGTGCTAAAGGTAGGAGGAGTTTTATATTTAGGAATTGGAAGGAAAAACATATCCTTATGAACAATAATTTTCTTTTTTAACATTTTATTTAGAGGCTCATAGAACTCTTATCACAATCCATACATATGCATACATCAATTGTATAAAGCACATCCGTACATTCTTTGCCCTAATCATTTTCAAAACATTTGCTCTCCACTTAAGCCCTTTGCATCAGGTCCTCTTTTTTTTCCCTCCCTCCCCGCTCCCCCCTCCTTCATGAGCCCTTGATAATTTATAGATTATTATTTTGTCATATCTTGCCCTGTTTGACGTCTCCCTTCACCCTCTTTTCTGTTGTCCGTCCCCCAGGGAGGAGGTCACATGTGGATCCTTGTAATCAGTTCCCCCTTTCCAACCCACTCACCCTCCACTCTCCCAGCATCGCCCCTCACACCCCTGGTCCTGAAGGTATCATCCACCCTGGACTCCCTGTGTCTCCAGCTCCCATATGCACCAGTATACAACCTCTGCCTTATCCAGTCCTGCAAGGTAGAATTCAGATCATGGTAATTGGGGAGAGGAAGCATCCAGAATCTGGGGGAAAGCTGTGATGAACAATAATTCTCATTTAAACCTTTACAATCCACTAGAACTCAAAGTCCATCCAGTCCTACCTCTCCATTTTCATCATAAAAATAATAAGATCCAAAAAGTTAAGCTATGAAGCAAATGGTGGGCATTTTGTATAAGTTATTAGAATGTAATATGCACAATTCAGTCAATCTATAGATTTATGTCGAATGACTTTTTAATTGACCTGACAGTAAGTGCACTCTAGAGGCAGCAGAAGTTTGAGAGAATGACACAGAGGCTAGATAAATTTTGATTTGATGGGTTGGATATTGATTTGACCAATAGGAAATCATTATATAGAGTTGGGGGCAGCAAACATTGCACAAAATAGACTGTTGCTTATGATATGGGGTATTTAGAATGGAGAGATCAGTAGGGGGCATTACAATAAAATGGTTGCTACCTTCCAATTGTGCTTGGTTGTGTTCTATTTGCTGATTGATGGGTGAAAATCATGCTAGGTCCCCCTGGGTTTAAAACCTGAGTAAAGACTGGATTTTAAGACTCCAGTAAGAGCCCTTGGCAAGATAGATCGGCACCGTGGCTGCAACAATGGGCTTAAGCTTAGGAATATTTGTGAGGATGGTGCAGGACCAGGAAGTGTTTCATACCATTGGGCCTAGGGTTGCTATGGGTTGGAGCCAACTAGATGGCACCTAACAACAATAAAGACTATCTTATCAGGTTGTCCGCAGCCAAGAGGTCCCTAAGAGTGAGGTCCTTCTATGAAAATCTGCAAAGAGGGACTTAAGATGACCTTGATAGTTAAAGTTTTGTGTCAGGTTAGCTGGGCTGGATCCTCAGTTGTTAGCAGTTATTGTTAGGGACCATCAAGTAGGCACAACAGAATGAAAACTACCATCTTCACAATCGTTCCTAAGCTTAAGTCCATTGTTGCAGCCGCTATGTCTGTCCATCTCATTGAGGGTCTTGGCTATCCCTCTTCTTGACTAAGAATGAAGTTCTCTCCTGACAATATGGCAAAAGTATATGAGATGAAGTCTCACCATCTTTGTGTCTAAGGAACAACAGATTTGGTAATCTAGGTGACTTACAATATTCTTCTCTAGCACCACAATTCAAGCACCTTGATTTCATCTTTGGTCTTCCTTATTCAGTGTCCAACTTTCACATGAATATGAGGCGAGTGAAAATAGTACAGCTTGGGTCTGGCATATCTCAAACTTCAAAGTAACCACCTTGCCTTTCAACACTCTGACTGTTTCATGCACACCAGATTTACCCAATGCAGCACATCGTTGGATCTCTTGACTGCTGCGTCCATAAGGATTGATTGTTGATCAAAACAAGTAGAAAACCTGATAACATCAGTATTTCCTCTACTTTTGAGTTACCCATTGGTCCAGTTGTGAGGATCAATAAAGCACAAGTAAATATCTTTCTGGTATTCTCTGCTTTGAGTCAAGATCCATCTAAATCCCTGGTTCTCAACCTTCCTAATGCTGCAACCTTTTAATACAGTTCCTCATGTTGTGGTGAACCCAACCATAAAATTATTTTCGTTGCTACTTCATAACTGTCATTTTGCTACTGTTATGAATCATCATGTAAATATCTGATATGCAGGATGTATTTTCATTGCTACAAATTGAACATAATTAAAGCATGGTGATTCATCACAAAAACAATATGTGATTATACTGTGAAATATTTATTTCTAATTACAAATAAATGAAATTTTGTCTTGAAGCATGGTGTAGCATGGGTAACAGTCTTCATGCCGAGTACTCATACGTGGGCGAATCTGCATGTGGGCGCACCCACCTGGAGATGGATAGAGGAAGTGGTGTCTCAGTTCCTAAGACCACCAGAAATATGTGCTTTCTGATGGTCTTAGGGGACCCCTGTTAAAGGGTCATTCGACCCCCAGAGGTCATGCAACCCACAGGTTGAGATCTGCTCATCTAAATCAAGAAGACATTAATAGAGTTCTTCAATTTCTTCATCACTAGCTTTTGTGGTTGGTGCATAAACTTCAACAAAAGTTGTTTTGATTGGATTTCCTTGAATGCAGATAGAGATCATCTACATTGCAATCACCTCCATAAGCCTATAAGCACCCAGTCAGTTCTAAGAAGATTGGAGTGGGATACAACAGCCTTACTCAGACCATAGTCCTGATCCAAACAATTGGAAGAAAGTGTCTTTAGGGATGTGGCCTGCTTCCAATGTAAGAGGATACTATGGAAAAGTCTGCTTGCTTTTTATTGGGTTAGGATCCTACATCTGGCTTGCAGGCCTGCTTCTTAGGACTTGAGCCAACAGCTTGCCATATTGCCTACTGGTCCCAGAAGTCATCAATGGCCTGGCATTTGACCTGCCAATTTTGGATTCATTCACTTCTGTAGTAACAAAGCTGTCATTTTCCTACCAACCTTGGGTTCATCCACCTCCCTGTGATAGTCTGCGTTGACTAGAGAAATAAATCCAGGGACACTCATGTATGTGTAAGAGAGAACTTTATATCAAAGCGCAATTGTATGTGAGAAAACTTCCCAGCCCAGTCCAGATCAAGTCCATAAGTCTGATATTAGCCTGGTGAGTCACAGGCTGGTGGGTAAAAAGGCTGGTGGGTAAAAAGTCTTGTGGATCCAGTGGTGGTGGATGTATATCCAGGGCTCTGGCTGCCATCAGTGTGACCCCATGTGGCTTGTCAACAGAAAAGTGAAACACAAAGACAGTGTGGCCCACCTCCAGGGAGAAAGAGAGGAAGTTCCCAGAAACCTCATGAGATGATCAGGCCCACAAGGAGGCATTATCAGGCTCTGACCTGATTGACAGGCTAGATTCTACCCTTTCCCTCTTAATATCCTCAAGTTGGCACAAGATTATGTCACTATCACATCCCCACAGCTAAACGAGTCAGGACAAGCTTCCAGCCTAATATGTGATGCATTGAATTGGAATTTGCTAACTTCTGTAACTGTGTGAACCTTGTTCTTGATATAAATTTCTCTCTATTTAAACAAAAAATAAGTTTCACTGGCTTTGCTTCTTTTGAGAACCCAGCCCAAGACAATGGGACACTCATTTTTAGACTCTCTTTTAGTTAAGGGCTATTTGTGAGACATGTCAAACTCAGTGACATCTTTAGCTCAGTAACCTGAGGATCACCATCTCGTCTAATCCCAGTAGCAAGTGAAAGAGACAGCAAATAGCTGCAAGAACTCCTCTGTCCAAATTAGTGATTAAAGGAGTTCTCTCATCATCTACGTAGAGAAATATATCTCTGGGCTTCAAAGGAATTTGTTGTCTTTATTGATACAAACCCAAGAGACCTTCAGAAAGTTCATGGAAAAATTCCATTGTCTTCTAATTGTATTTTCCCCCCAAATTTTTAAAGCTCCCTCTCTATGGAGGTTGGTACCTGAAGAGGTTTTACTGAAGGTCTCACCAGGAGTCCCATGTGGGTCATCATGGCTGGGTTTCTGTCTAAGCTGTCAACATGACATGAACCAAGGAACAACCATCCTTATAGGGACAGCAAGAAAAAAATCTCTGGGCAGTTGGGTCCCCAGAATCTGTTTCTGAGAATAAAAGAAATTAGTCATCCCTGGGAGGAACTCCAAAGACAAATCTGACATCTTTCAAAATTTTCCTGGGTTGGCCACATCAGAATGCTCCAAGTGATTACAGCAATGTCATCTCATTACTTCAAAAGACAAGACTATCTGGAGCAGGGCCAGGAGAATATCTCTTTAAACATAGATTTGGTCATTTTGAACTTGTAAGTTTTAGACTCTAGTGATCCTCAGATTCTTTACACAGTGGTTTGTTATACCTGGCATTGTCTTTCATGACTTCATTGAACTACCGTTCTTGGGATGACTCAGGACATAAAGGGATTGCATAAAGAGGCACTCTTATTACTATACCCTAACCATTTGCCTCTGGATGATTGACCTTAAAGAAGAGTGTATTCACTTCCACTTTCCCATGACCTTCAGATCTGGCTTTCTGAGGTTCCCAGAACAGGAGATACAAAGGCCTCTAGAAGAACACAGAATTCAGTTGTCTAGGGGATTTAGTTAGCAAACATGTTTATTTTATAGCTCATCTACACTGCTGGCCCCAAATAGGAGACTTGTACATTGTAAAATATGTTCGATTTTGTTCTTTATGAAAGAATAGAGGTATATATTTCATTATTATTAGCTCTGATCTAAAAATGAATATTTTCATTCATTTTTCTGATCCAAAGTATGTAAATATCTCTGTGTTCATAGTGCCTCTTTTGAACACATCACAAGGACTATGAGTAGCTGTCATGATAAAGCTTGGTTTGGATGTATTGTTTCTGTAGTAAAGGATTCACGTTAGTAGTCTTTTGTACAATGTAGTCTTCAAGCCTCCTCTTTGTCTAAGTATTCTTTTTTACTATTTAAAATTAGAAAAGAGGCACATGGAAGAAGCACACCAGCCTCTACGATCACGAGGTGTTGAAGGGATCAGGTATAAGGCATCATCAGAACAAAAAAATCTTACCATGGTGAATGAGGTGGGGGAGTGCAGAGTGGAGACCCAAAGTCCGTTTGTCTGCCACTGGAGATCCCCTTGCAGAAGGGTCTAGGGGAGGAGATGGGCCAGTCAAGGTGCGATGTAGCACTGATGAAAAATACAACTTTCCTCTAGTTCCTAAATGCTTCCTCCTTCCCCACTATCATTATCCGAATTCTACCTTGCAAGTCTGGATAGAGCAGAGGGGGTACACTGGTGCATATAGGAGCTGGAAACACAGGGAATCCAGGGCAGATGATAGCTTCAGGACCAGCGGTGTGAGTGGCGATACTGGGAGGGTAGAGGGAGAGTGGGCTGGAAAGAGGGAACCAATTACAAGAATATACATGTGACCTCCTCCCTGGGAGATGGACAACAGAAAAGTGGGTGAAGGGACATGCAGGACAGGGAAAGATATGACAAAATAATAATTTATAAATAATCAAGGGCTCATGAGGGAAGAGAGAGGGGGGAGAGAGGGGGGGAGAATGAGGACCTGATACCAAGGGCTTAAGTGGAGAGCAAGTGTTTTGAGAATGATGAGGGCAATGAATGTACAGATGTGCTTTACACAATTGATATATGTGTGGATTGTGATAAGAGTTGTATGAGCCCCTAATAAAACAATTTTAAAAAAACCAAAAATAGACAAGGGGATGGACAACAGAAAAGTGGATGAAGGGAGATGTCTGGCAGTCTAAGATATGATAAAATAATAATAATTTATAAATTATCAAGGGTTCATGAGGGAAATGGGAATAGGGAGGGAGGGAAAAAAAATGAGGAACTGATACCAAGGGCTCAAATGGAAAGCAAATGTTTTGAGAATGATGATGGCAACATATATACACATGTGCTTGACACAATGGATGTATATATGGACTGTGATAAGAGTTGTATGAACCCCCCCAAAAACGATTTAAAAACAAAACAATTACACAAAAAAGAAAAAATCAATAAGGATTTAATTTTATGTAAAGTAGAATCATATTCTCCTAATATGAAAACAGAGTAACTGCAGAGACAGAATATAAAACCTGAAGGGACTTATATTATCTTTTATTTTCCTTCTATAATTATTTCCATCTTGTGACTACTTCACGCTCTGACTTTGAACCATACTTTCAGAAACATGACTTTAAGGAACTTCTCAGAAAACCTATCAATCAATGATCTTACTCTGTTTTTTCTTCTAACATTGGATTCCACCCTGGCACTCCCCCACCACGGACACAAAGACATGCCTGGAAGAAGAATGGAACTTTGCCTTCCCTTGTTTGCAACCGTAGTTGTTGGGCTGCGGGCTGGGGGACAGTGGCATCACATTGCCCACGGTGGCTAGTTTGGGAGTACAATCAGCGCTTGTCCCCAGCTTGTCAATATCATGACGCGCTCTTGCCAGTAATAGCATCTTCAAAAAGACTTATCAAGCATTTAGGAACCACTTGCAGTAGCCACTTTTTAGCTCCAGAGACTACTTACCCAGATAGAGTGCTGGGGATTTGGGGGACTTTTCATTTGGTGATGCTTAAACAGCCAGACTTACATCAATAGGAGTGGATGCCCTTTCTCTGGGCATAACTGTATGTTGTAGAATGAAAGCATGTGTGAAAAAGATGGTAGAGAGCTCTCTACCCTTGGACCAAAAGACCAGGAATTCCCCAGCCATGCAGCAAGTGAACCCCCACCCCACGCCCAAAACAAAAACAAACACAAAAGCCAGCAGCTGGCTGATTCATTTGAATACGGCCTCCTTTCATTTTCATAGACTCCAACATTTCGTCCAGAGCATAGTACTTAATTGTTCTTCTTAATAGTTCAAAAATAAAACGATGTCGAACACCCTGCCATGGCTCCTCCGATTCATAAAAGGACTGTGCCGAGTGAGTTTAAAAACAAGTAAGTCTTTTCATGTCCAAGTTACTTGTAGGCGCTATTATAAATTACCTTCCTCTACATCAGAGGCGCATTATGACTAAAGGCCCAGACAGCCTCCATGATGCTCTTTAACAATGACTCCTGTGTTTCTTTTGGTAAACTCATCATGTTAATTACACTCTGCAACAGATGGAGCGCCTTCCACAGGGGATCTCAATGCACCTTACAAATGTCATGAGTCATCAAAGTCCTTGTATAATGGAGGTAAGTATACTTGGCCGCAATTTTATAGTTAAAGAAATGTATGCACAGAAAAGCTAAGGGTTTTTGCTTTTAAAAATGGAATATATTTTTGGCCAAATGATTCAGTCATCCTTTCAGAAAGCAGAGATTCTGAATGTGTATTAAGAGCATGAATAATTCAATGAAATGTCTCATCAACAAGATTTGGTTATCTTGACAATAAACACTTGGTTCATCTCTAATTTTTTTTCTTGCTGGGATCTCCTCATGCACACTCACCCCTCACTCCAGAAAGGCCCGACTGGGGATGGATTCTTGCCTGGGCTCTGATCCTTCCATGTCAGGTCTCAGGGATGAGAGCAGGGGACCTCAGGGTAGCCTTTCCTGAAAGGAGAGGCCAGCCTTGCAGTCATCAGGCCACCCCACTGATGACCGAGGTCTGTACTAGAGCTTAACAAAAGGGTACCATAGCCTCATCTCTAAGCATTGTCAAGAGTCATGGATGAATAGAGCAGAAGTTATCTACCACAAATTAAACAAGCACTGTGATGATCAGTGTAGAAAAAGACCATTTGACCATTTGTTTAAGTAAACCTAAAATAAGGATGGCCAATTCTTTTTTGGAACATGATACAGACACATTGAAACTTCAAAATAAGAGATTACATGTTTTAGATGAGAAAAATTGAGATCCAGAAAGATTAGTAAATGATTTCAGTGAATCCTTCTGATTTAAAAACCTTCATTCAATTTCTATTCTCACCCCACATTCCCCTTGTCTTAGGGAACATTTAATGTTGGTTTCATCTACTCATTCATCTGCTTAGTGGTGCCACGAACTAGACTCTGGGTTTCTGACATAAATTCATTCAAGTCCTCACAGAATTCTATGAAAACCACCTTCTCTAATGAGTCAAGCCACCAGCTATCATAACATCAGAAAATGTAAAAGTTATTACAGAGGCCACTTAGGTTGATGATCCTCTTTTAATCAATGAGGAATCAGATATTGAGAAATATCAAGGGAATCACTCAATTCTCATGTCTATTGACCGGCAGGTGCAGGCCAACCATGCCCATCACTCTGCTCTCCCACCACTTCATAATCATCTATCAATCACGACTCCAGTCACCCAAAGCACCAATCAAGTATTATCCTGGTTATTCTGAAAACCCTCTTTAACTAAAGACCAGTGAGAAAGTAATAGGCCAGTACTGAGAACTGTAGTAGTTACATAATCTATTCTCAATTTGAGACTTAAGAGTGAAGTCATTATACAAGGACTTTGATGACTCATGACATTTGCAAGGTGCATTGAGGTTCCCCATGGAAAGTGCTCCATCTGTTACAGGTTGTAATTAACATGAAGTCTCAATTCGAGACTTCAGAATGAAGCCTGTCAATCAGGTTGCAACTTGATGATCTCATTTGGAGGCACTAAGGAAATAAATCACTCGCTGGAGGTGGACACATGCTCACTCCCTGTGGAAAAGACACATGGAGCTCCACTAGAGGCTGGGAGCTGAAGGACCCATGTGAAGGCCCCTGCCAGCATTGAGATGTTTCCACTGCCACTGGATCCACAAGAACTTCCACCCACTGGCCTGTGATCTTCCTTCACTCAGCATCATTGCATAAGTTTCATGAGTCTGAAGAGGACTTTATGGATTGGTATTGGACATATGGACTAATATTGGATTTCTGAACAGGATCTGGACTGGGCTGGGATGTTTTCTCAACATAAAATTGCTATTTTATATAAAACTTAAAAATTCATTTTATTGGGGGCTCGTTCAACTCTTATCACAATCCATACATCCATCCATTGTGTCAAGTACATTTGTAAACTTGCTGCCCTCATCAGTCTCAAAATAATGGTTTTATACTTGAGCCTTTAGTATCAGCTCCTCATTTTCCCCCTCCCTCCCCATCCTCCTTCCCTCACGAACCCTTGATAATTTATAAATTATTATTTCGTCATATCTTACACTGTCTGACACCTCCCTTCACCCGTTTTTCTGTTGTCCATCCCCCAGGGAGGGGGTTATATGCAGATCCTTGCAATCAGTTCCCCCCTTTTTACCCTATCTTCCCTCCACCCTCCCGATATTGCCCCTCTCACCACCGGTCCTGAGGGGTTCATTTGTCCGGGATTCCCTGTATTTCACATTCCTATCTGTACCAGTGCACATCCTCTTGTCTAGCTGGATTTGTAAGGTGGAGTTGGGATCATGATAGTGGAGGGGAGGAAGCATTAAATAACTAGAGGAAAGTTGCATGTTTCATCATTGGTACCCTTACTGGCTCATCTGCTCCCTGTGACCCTTCTGTAAGGGGATGGGTTTTGGGTACCCGCTCCTCACTCCCCCTCATTCATAATGATATGAGTCTTGTTCTTTGATACCTCATTCCTTTGACACCTCATGATTACACAGGCTGGTGTGCTTCCAGTAGGCTTTGTTGCTTCACAGCTAGATGGCCACTTGTTTATTTTCAAGCCTTTAAGACCCCAGATGCTGTATATTTTGATTGCCAGGTACCATCAGCTTTCTTTACCACATTTGCTAATGCACCCGCTTTGTCTCCAGTGATTGTGTCAGGAAGGTGAGCATCATGGAATGTCAGGCTAATAGAACAAAGTGTTCTTGCATTGAGAGAGTATTGAATGGAGGCCCAATGTCCATTTGCTACCTTAATACTATACTACAAATACTAAACTATAAATATATATACACTATACTATACTATAAATATATACTATATATAAAAATACTATAAATGTATGCACATGGATCTATTTCCCCATTATGATATACAAATATATTTACATATGTACATGCCTGTATTTAGAGCTCTATAAATGCCCTGTGCCTCCTAGTTCTTTCCTCTATTTCCTTTCACTTTCCTCTTGTCCCACTATCATGCTCAGCCTTGATTTGGGTTTCAGTAATTCCTCTTGGTTACATTGCCCTTGATCAAGCCCTACCAGGCCTCTTACACCCTCCTTGCCCCCTATTTTGGATCGCTTGTTGTTCCCTTGTCCCTGGGTTTATTAACACCACTTCATTTTCCCTAACACCCCCCTCTCATGTTCCCCCACCCCTGAATCATCAGTCTTGTTGTTTTCTCCTTCAGATTGCTTACCCCACCTATCTTATCTAGATAGACCTGAAGAGATAATAATATGCACAAAAACAACACAGAGCAAAACAAAGCAATAAAAGGAAAGAAAGCAACAACAGAAAACCAATGACAAAAAACAAACAAAACAACCTTTAAATAGTTCAAGGTCTGTTTGTTGACCTTTAGGAGTATTTTCTGGTGGAGTCTGATGGGGTGCCATGCCCTGGCCCCAAAGTCTACCCTTGGTACTCCCTTAGGGTTTCCTTGCTCTGCTACCTTTGCTGTTCTGTTGCACACCCCCAGCGTTTTGCCTTGGTGTGGTGGGATCAGATTAGGCGCAAATCCCACACTGTGTCTCCAGTGTTGTCCCCCGTAGGGCTATGGTCAGTGAGGAATGCTGTGTCTCATAGTGGGGATGGCCATATTGTCCTCTCTGTGCTTTGACTGCTCTGAGTGGGACTATTGTCCTCAGGGCTTGGTGGGCCAGGATGTGCTCCACTCACTCTTCCTCCGCCTTCATTTGCTCCTGTGTGCTCTGATGAGACATGTCCCTCTCCCTGAGCTGTGGCTTCAGTGCTGTCCTCTGAAGTGAATTATTGGGTGAGGAGGGGGTGCTGTCCACATAGTTGGGGCTGGCCCCTCAGATCTCTCTATTGGTTCCCTGCTTCATGCCAGTATGTTGTTCTCACATCTCAGAGCACCAGGTTGATGTCTGATTTCTCTTTCCCTATGAAGATATAAACAATGCCCTCCCCTTGGGTGGCTTAGTGCCCTGTTCCCCCGCTACCCATGTCCCCCATTTTTAGTTGGCTACCATACGTATCCCTGGGTTTGGACTGGCCCCTGTCATATTACCTTGACCTCAACCCAGGAATGTGAAACTCTTTCTTACACACATATGAGGGTATGAATTTTGTTTCTCTATTCTACCCAGACTAACACAAAAACTTTTTTTTTAAGTAAAGATAATAAGTAATCCTTGACTTGCGCCAGAATTCCACCCAGTTATTCCTTTATAAATTGGTTCTGAGGAAAGTCAAATGCTTCATTTGTTGTTCTCAGTTTTCATCATCATCGCCTTGAATAATCGGCATCTTTTGAAATACAATCCCCAGGAACAGTAATGGGTGTAGCGAGTGTAGGGGGAAGGCACGGGGAGAAGTGGAAGGAAGAGGGAACCAATTATAAGAATTGATGTATATCCCTACGCCCCAGAGGGGGGTTGACAACAAAAATGTGGGTGAAGGGAGATAGCAGGTGGTGTATAGGAAAACAATAATTATTTATAATTTATCAAGGGTTCACAAGCATGTGAGTAGGGTGGGGAGAGGAGTTGATACCAAGGGCTCAAGTAGAAAGAAAATATTTTGAAAATGATGATGGCAACATATGTACAAATGTGATTGATACAATTGATATGCGGATTGTTATAAGAGATGTAAGAGCCACCTATAAAACGATTTATAGAAAATTTTCAAAAAAGAAATACAGTCTCTATGTGTCTTTTGGGGATTTGCAAGAGAATGACAACATCAGCCAATTTCCCTGGGCGAGTATAACATGAATATAGGCATCCCCTGCTTTCCAAAACTTTACAACACTTGGCTTTTAGAAAGATCCGCATTAGTACCTGTGAAACTAGCCTTTTGTATTTATTGTGCCACGAATCCCACTGTCGAAGAGGCAGTGTGGATCTGGAGCAGGGAAAGTGGCGTCATCCGTTTCTTCCACGGGACTGCATTCTGCATCAAGCCTCTATAGCTTTGACCTGTGATGTGATGGCAGTATGCTTGGGCTGCTTTAAGTTTTATGTGCCACTTTGTGCTACTTGTGGCCTGGGAACACTAAAAAAAAAACAAAAAACACCCAAAACTCCCATATAAATTAATAGTAATTAATTACCTCTTCATAGGCAGATTCTACTTTCTCATTGAGGGGGGAACCTGAGTGTCCTTAATCTGAGACTGTCTGTATTTGAAACCTTCTAAACTTGTGGAAGGAGCCCTGATGGCCTAGTGGGGTGGCTAACCTTGCGGTCAGCAGTTTGGAACCACCAACCACTCTGGGGGAGAAAGATGAGGCTTTCTACTTCCATAAAGAATTGCAGTCTGGTTATTTCACGGTCAATGAATTCTATTGAAAGTATTGCCCTAATGTCAGCTCGCACCGTTTGTATATGCAGTATCCGGACACTGAAGAGTTTAATCTGTACAAGCCAACAATTCATATATGGTGGTTCGTAGCCCACTTATAGTTGTATAATCTCCTTTCCTCAACTATGCTTTAAGTCCCCTACCATTAGCTAAGTTAATGACACGATCAGTAGAATTGCCTTATGCCCCAAGGAGATGATTGATAATGTTCTCTAACATAAATGACAATGATGTCTCTAAGGTGAACCAGAGATATATAAATCGTGGATATATGAATTGATCCACTTAATTCTTGCACTTAATTCTAGCCTCAATCTAAGAGTAATTAGTTCTTCTGAGAGGGCCCTGCTTGATGCCCTGATGAAGAGAGCTTGAAGATATGATTGCTATAGCAAAGTGTGGTGAAAAAACTAGATGGTGCCTTGTTATCAGAAAGAATATCATCTGATGTCCTTAAGGACGTCTTCAATTAAGCAGCTGAGGAGTCAATTAAGTTCACATGGAAAAAGTACACCAGCCTGTGTGATCCAAGGAGTGTAAATAATATAATATAATAACAGTCAGAGCTTAAATTGTGAACACTCAGACAGCGGAAGCCCCACATCTACGTGCAGGGTCCACACATAGACTAGCCTCCACTGAGTCCCTTCTGACCACAGTGGAGGGATCTGAGTGATCTGTTATCTGAGGGATCTGTTATCACACAGCATTGTAGAGCATAGTATACTGATATAGTGAGGTTAAAATGTAATATCTTATTTGATTCCCCTTTGACCCATTTAAAAGTTGTATCAGTTAAAAAAATAAAAGAGAGAATACACATATGTTAAGCCTCTGGTGAATCCCCTATGAACATAGACCAGGGCTGTGAATACCTTGCTGCCAGGCAGAGTGTATTGGAAAGTAGAGTAGGGCAGATATAACTAGGTTAAAACGTAACACCATATCATTCCATCTCCCGTTTGAGCCATGTTAGAGTTCCTCTAGCTTCCACTGTTTCCTGCTTTCTTTTCAGTTGGGGCTTTTCTCTGTTTTATTTTGTTATTGTTGTTAGATTCTTTGGTTTCCTTTGTTTTTGTTGTTCTTGTATGTTTTTTGGTACATGAACTCCAGAATGAGTGAATCTACAGAGACAATAACTGGATTACTGGGCAGGGAAGGCTGAGGGGAAATGGAGAACTAATTATAAGGAGTACAAGAAAGAAGAAAATAGTCTAAATCATGATAAATATTAAATAACACCATTGGTAAAAGGGAAAAAAAAGAAAAGGCTTTGAAGACTATGAGGAAGCCAGGGATAGGGGCAGGGACAACGAGAGTGGAGGGAGAGGAAATTATAGAGGGAGAGAGGAAGGGTGGGGAATGAGGGTGGGGGGGAGAGGGAGCTTCATGGAGTTTTGTTACTGATGTCATTTGTTGAGAGGGGCTGTGCACGTAAATAGAATATGCTTCTTCAAAAACAGAACACAAAGAGTTCACCCTTAAGAACGGTCCGGGTTCCTTACCCCATTACATCGAAATATTGGTCGGAGTGGCTGAAAAGTGAGGGGAGTGGGGAAGTAGAGTGGAAATGACACTGAAGTCCTTCGTGACATTTAAGTTCATTTCCAATGTATGGAAATATGTACGTATATAATTGTCAACCAGAGGGGAAGCATAGGACACACCTCGCTGAACAGCCTATCTGATGAAGATGATACATTGATTCTGACCCACCATCGATAACTAGGTGTTTCTAGTACACTTTAAAAAATATATTTGGAGCTTGGATTCTCCATTCGCATTCTTCGAGCTCTTTAATTCAATAGAGATCACCCGTGAACAGAGCATGTTTGGGCAAGCGTTTGAGAAGACCTTTGCTCCTATTTTGTATCATTTTCCTTCCTGTAGAACTTGATACCCAGCTATACACTTTAGATCATCTAATATACTTTAAAAAAAAATGAAAGTATTTACAGAAAAAAGATATTGCAATATTTTCCATTTGTGTGTGTCTGAGTGTTTTCTTTTAAACTCAGGCTATGGGTGAATGTAATGCTTAACTGAGCCCCCTGAGCTGGGGAAACAGTCTGCATTTATTCTCCAGAAAGAGAAAGCGAGAAGGAATTGGAATGGGTGGTTATAAACTTTCCTCCAGTCGCACACACAGGGCTTCATGGAACAAAAATGAGCTTTCAATTCAATTTCCCTACAAACTTTTTGAAGCCCCTTGCTAGTTAGCAAGCACTCCTGTGACATCATCAACTTTAATGGCTGATATAGCCGACCAGAGGGGGTGGTATTAGACTCTGATATCAAAAATATTCACCTCTAGGCTACCTTGCTATTTCTAATAAAACTGCTGACTTTACCTCTTGTATCCTTGACACGTGGAAGTCCACCATATGAAAAGGATTCCCTGCTACCATTTGTATAGGACATTAGCCACAGGGCTCCCCATTCCTCTGTTTATCTCTCTGTGTGTACTGGGGTCTTTGAGAGGTTATAAATGGAATTTGTACCGTGAGTTGATTATTAATCAGATAAGGCAAAGTGGCAGGTTTCTCCTTTTTTCAAAATTAGAGTCCTAAACCGATACTGGGAGAAGGAAACTCAGCTCACAGTAGTAAAGCAGACCTCCCACCTGTCCACCCAGCTCTCCAGTAATACCTCATGGCAAATAAAAGCATTTCTTTGGGGGTAGTTTGGATTCTCTAGGTAAAACATGTAAGAAGCCATCGTCCTTTACTTTGAACACTTTTGTAAGAGAGCTACGGAATTTTAACCAGCCCTCTTCCTCACCCCCTCTCTCCCTTGTAACATAAAGTTAAGAGTTAGCAATGGTGTTTAGACAGGGGCAACACATTTCTAACTCCCCAAAGAAATATGCCCGTGGTTTATCTTCTTTTATAATAAGTACAAATGCCTGGCAGGTTCTTACCATTCGCTCTTTGGTCATGCTCTTGATGTTGATTATAAAAGAGGTCAGGGATCTCTGTTCACAAGGCAGCTTACAATGTTATAAACCAAAACTAGCCAAACTCACTGCCTTGGAGTTGATGCTGATGTTAGGACAGGGTAGAACTGCCCCCTGTGGGTTTCTGAACTCCTGACTGGAGTAGAAAGCCTCATCATTCTCCCGAGAAGGGGCAGGTAATTTCAAATGGCTGCCCTTGAGGTCGGCAGCTCAAAGTGTCACCACTGTGCCACCAGGCACCTCCTTGTAAATATCACAGCTGGAAAACCCTACAGGGAAGTTCTCTGCCATATGCAGTTGCGATGGGTTGAAACTGACTTGACAATACCCACCACCAACAATATCTTTTTCTCCTTCACTATATCTGATGGAGGGATAGGCTGAGAGGCAACGTTAGTCAGGAGTTATCATGTCATGTATCCTTCATCGTCTGCCCTCTGAGAATAGCAAAGTGTCCAGTCCCCGGTGAAATGGAGTCCTCCCACCATAGCTGCAGACTAAACAGGTGACTTGAATTATCAGCCACATTTGTTAGAAAAAGACACTGAGATGCCATTGTGAAGTATCCCAACCCACAAACCATTTATAGCATCACTGGAAGTTTAACTTCAAGTTCTCTAAGAACTGAACTTCAGACAGTTCCACAAACAGACAAGGGGTTCCTGTACTATGTGCCTTCTACCAAGCTGGCTAAACATCATAAACGTGAGTGGGAAAGAGGGTAAGGGGAAGTCAAGGCTAGTTTCAAGGCCACTAACTTCAACTTTTCATCTGATCCCTGCTTTGCAATACTTTGTGTTCTGTAGTTGGGGGGCGGGGCAAAGGAAGCGTAGAAAGAATGTGACGCCAGGAGAGGTTCACGTAGAGGAATGGAGTAAATAATTGGCAACTAAGCTATTTCAAACTGGGATGCGAGTTAAACTTATTTCTCCATAGTAGAAATGGAAACCTGTTTTGCCAGAGTTCCTATAAATTTTATGACTGGTACGAGAGAGTCTATCCATGGTATTAATGGCGGCATCTTTGCGGGCAGCGTCTGACCCCTGGTGTCGATGGACTTGGGAAAGCACAAACCAAACGCCTTGTTCTAGAGCAGGGGTCAGCAGCTACGGCTCAAAAGACATCTGTGGCCTTTTAGTACATGTGCCTCTGAAGAAAGATTGAAAATAGAGCTATCACAGCTTCATTTAAAGGGTATTGTTCAGATCTTGCTGAGTTCATTTGTTGGTCAAAATATATTCCTGACTCTCAAATACTTTTTAAAAACTGCTGAGAGGGGCAGAATTGACATATCCATCTCAAAAGTTTGCTGAATCCCTGTTCTAGAGCCATGGTCACCATCAGATGCTTACATGGACTGTGTGGTGTTTTCATAGGACTTTTCCCCCATTATTCACTCTGAGCAGAGCCCTGCTTGGACTGTGGATTGGGTATTGGGCGGCTAGGTGAAAGGTGGGACATTCAAACAGCCCATGGGAGAAAGATGAGGCTGTTTGTTCCGATAAAGATGTACACTCTCAGAAACCCTAAACTGAGATCACTATGCGTCAGCATTGACGGATGGCAGAGTACCCTCTACGTATGAGGGGGACTCTGAAACGTTTATAGAAAATGCCTTTTACTTTTTATTCCATTTTCCTGGAACATTTGTAAGTATCCCTTATATTTTATAGTAGCAATGTTGGTTTGCATAGCCTTACACATCCTGCATAATTTAAAGAACCTGTCCATGAATGATTTCACTGCAGCCTTGTAGTGTCCTGTGGTTGAAGCTATGCAGCTGTCGTCGGGCCCATTTTAGACAGTGAAGTGAAGTTGCTATGAGACTGGGTGATGTGTTCCGAGTCAGGCAAAGAGCCAGGATGAGATCTGTCTCTTTCACTGCCCCATTAACTTTCCTTTTCCCTAAACCAGCTTGTCTGAAGAAGAGATCTTTGAGCTTCGGGGTTGGGGGGGGGTGAAGGAAAGACCAATTTCTGACAAAGGACATCATACCTGGTACAGTAGAGAAGCATCAACAAAGAGGGTCCTTGACAAAGTGGATTGACAGTGGCTGCGTGCGTCAATGGGCTCAAACATGAGACCGGTTTAGAGGCTGGAACAGGATGGGCAAAGTGTGGTTCTGTTGTATGTGGGGTCACTGTGAATTAAAATCAACTTGATGGCATCTAAAAGCAACAGGGAGGACATGACATGTACTATATATACTTATATATAGGCTGAGTTTTACAACACATTTTTAAAATCATTTTATTAGTGGCTCATACAATTCTTATCACAATCCACACATACATCAATTGTGTGAAGCACATTTGTACATTCATTGCCCTCATCATTCTCAAATATTTGCTTTCCACCTAAGCCCCTGGCATCAGCTCCTCCTTTTTACCCTTCCCTCCCTGCTGACCCCTCCCTCATGACCCTTGATAATTTATACATTATTATTTTGTCATATCTTTCCCTGCCCGACATCTCCCTGCACCCACTTTTCCGTTGCCCATCCTCCAGGGAGGAAGTCACATGTAGGTCCTTGTAATCAGTTCCCCCTTTCCAACCCACCCACCCTCCACTCTCCCAGTATCGCCACTTACACCATTGGTCCTGAAGGGATCATTTGCCCTGGATTCCCTGAATTTCCAGTTCCTATCTTTACCAGTGTACATCCTCTGGTCTAGTCAGATTTTTAAGGTAGAATTGGGATCATGATAGTGGGGGTGAGGGGGAGGAAGCATTTAGGAAGTAGAGGAAAGTTGTATGTTTCATCGTTGTTATATCACACCCTGACTGGCTCGTCTCCTCCCAGAGACCCTTCTGTAAGGGGATGTCCAGTGGCCTACAAATGGGCTTTGGATCTCCACTCCACACTCCCCCCCTCATTAACTATGATATGATTTTTTTATTCTGATGATGCCTAATACCTGATCCCTTCAACACCTCGTGATCGCACAGGCTGGTGTGCTTCTTCCATGTGGACTTTGTTGCTTCTGAGCTAGATGGTTGCTTGTTAACCTTCAAGCCTTTAAGACCCCAGATGCTATATCTTTTGCTAGCTGGGCACCATCAGCTTTCTTCGTCACATTTGCTTATGCACTGACCTATTTGTCTTCAGCGATCGTATCATGGAGGTGAGCACACAATGATATGATTTTTTGTTCTTTGATGCCTGATAACTGATCCCTTCAGCACCTCGTGATCACGCAGGCTGGTGTGCTTCTTCCATGTGGGCTTTGTTACTTCTGAGCTAGGTGTTCAGCACATTTTTAATGCAGTTTTGTGGTAAAATTAGGTGCCTCCATGGAAGCAAATGAAGGGGGAAGAAGAGAGATTGGCGCACATCCTGGTCCACCAAGCCTTGAGGTTGTTATTCATGTTCAGAGCAGCCAATGCACAGAGAGGACCACATGGCCAGCCCCACTATGAGACATGACATCCCTCACTGACCCATAGCCCTACAGGGTACAACACTGTAGACACAGTGTGGGAATTCCACCCTATCTGACCCCACCACACTGAGGCAAAACACTAACGGAATGCAACAGAACAGCAATGAGAACAGAGCAATGAAGTCCTGAAGGAATACCAAAAATAGACTTTTAGGCCAGGGCATGGCACCCCATCACACTGGACCAGAAAACACTCCTAAAGGCCAACAAACAGGTCTTGAACTATTACAGGCTTTTCTTTTTTGTTGTTGTCATTGGTTTGTTGTTGTTTCTTTTCTTTTCTTGCTTTGTTTTGCTCTGTCTTGTTTTTGGGTCATATTATCTCTGCAGGTCTATCTAGATAAGATAGGCGGGATAAATAGTCTAGAGGAGAAACAACAGGTTCTGGGAGGTGGGGGGACATGGGAGAGGTGGAGGTGGGGGAAAGGAAGTGGTGTTAACAAACCCAGGGACCAGGGAACAACAGTGATCCAAAATTGGTGGTGAGGAAGGTGTAAGAGGCCTGGTAAGGCTTGATCAAGGGTCATGCAATTGAGAAGAATTAGTGAAACCCAAATGAAGGCTGAGCATGATAGTGGGACAAGAAGAAAGTAAAAGGAAATAGACACCAAAGAACAAAAAATCATATCATTGTGAAGGAGGGGGAGTGTGGACTGGAGACCCAAAGCCCATATATAGGCAACTAGACATCCCCTTACAGAAGGGTCTCAGGGAGGAGATGAGCCAGTCAGGGTTCAGTGTAGTAACAATGAAATAGACAACTTTCCTTTAGTTCTTAAATGCCTTCCTCTCACCCAATATCATGATCCCCATTCTATCTTACAAATCCAGGTAGACCAGAGGATGTTCACTGATACAGATCAGAGCTGGAAACACAGGGAATTCAGGACAGATAAACCCCTCAGGACCAGTAATGAGAGTAGCACTATCAGGAGGGGAAGGGGAAGGTTAGGGAGAAAAGGGGAACCGATCACAATGATCTACATATAACCCCCTCCCTGAGGGGCAGACAACAAAAAAGTGGGTGAAGGGATATGTTGGACAGTGTAAGACATGGCAAAATAATATTAATTTATAAATTATCAAGGGTTCATGAGGGAAGGGGCATGGGGAGGGAGGGGAAACATGAGAAGCTGATACCAAAGGCTCAAGTAGAAAGCAAGTGTTTTGAGAATGTTGATGGCAACAAATGTACAAAAGTGCTCGACACAATGGATGGATGGATGGATCGTGAAAAGAGTTGTACCAGCCCCCAATAAAATGATTTCTTTAAAAATTAGGTGCCTCAGCTGATATTCAGGTCAGCTTATACTCAAGTATATGTGGTAATCTTCTCTTTATCCAGTATAAACTTATTATAAACTTGTTCTTATTAAAATATTCTTATTTTGATAATAAAAATGCATCTCATCCTACGTAGATGGGTTCTCTTTTGATAGCCTATACTCTGATAAATTACTTAACTGAGCTCCTAGCTCACAAACTGCTTTGTATCCAATAAATGCGGCATGATTATCACCCTACTGGGTGAATATTTTGTTCCTTCCTCATGCCACGTAGTTCCTGCCTCCTATCACTTAATATGTTTCTTGTTTCCGTTCTTGGAGGCTAGAATGCATATCTGATTCACTTTTACTTTTAATCTCCTTAACAGTGTGCTCTGAACAGAGCCTGTGCTCCGTACACATTTACTGAATGAATGAATGAATGATTACATTTCTAGGGGGGAAAGTAAGCACTGGACAGATCAGTGACAATAGGTTCTCTGTCTCTCTCTTGGACTGCTTCCTCTTTTACTTTGAACTCCTTGAGGGCTGGCTGGGCCTCTTAGAGTTCTAGTAGCATAACTGGTAACTGAAAGACTAACTGCAATTCTGGGATTCATTCCTAGCGATCCCTTCAGTGGTTGCTGCTTCCACGCAAACCCACTGGTTGTTCCTGAGTTGATTTTATCTCAAGGCGTCCTCAGGCCATCAGAGCAGGCCAGAGCTTCATAGTGCTTCCAGGCGCTGATTTTCCAGAAAGAGATTGTCAGGCTTTCTTTCTTTCCAGAATTTAAACTACCATATATACTCGCGTGTAAGTCAATCTGCATATCAACTAAGGCACCTAATTTTACCACAAAAAACTGCACAAAAGATATGCTGAAAAACTTGGCTTATACACGAGTATATGCGGTCTTATTAAGAAAAGGAAAATATACATATTTGGGAAAGCTTTTTAGACTTAAACACATAGAACATTCACTTATACAGATTGAAAACGTAAGTGGCTGAACATTGAGGAAACAATTAAGGGTAGACCCAAGGCAAACATCTCAGTAGCAGGCTTTTCTTTTGACGAAAACCTCTTGGGGAAGTTCTACTCTGTCACACGGGCTCCTTATGAGTTGACATCAGCTTGATCCTCCATAACAACAACAACTACAACATTCTCATCAGTAATCCTATGAGATACATTCCGCAATGGAAGAACATCAAAAGACCAAGGCAAAACCCAAACACGTTGCCATTGAGTTGATGGTGATGCATAGCAACCCAATAAGGCAGAGTAGAACTCCTATGCCAGTTTCTGACACCACAACTCCTTATCGGTGTAGAAAGCCCTAGCTTTCTTCCCTCTTCCCTCCAGTGGCTGGTGGTTTTGAACTGCTGGCCTTCCTTGCAATTAACAGTCTAATATGTAACCATTACACCACCAGGGCTCCTAATCAAAGCACTGAAGGGGCAAGTGATTTGTCCGTGGTCACACAGAGGGTGAGTGGAAGAGACAGGTTCCTAATGCAGCCTTCTTTGTGACTGAGTCAAACTGCCTCTTGAGGTAGGAACTCTGAGTTTTAGGATAGTGTGGAAGGAAACACGGGAAAGAAGGAAATCCTGGTCACTAGTCAAGCATCAGAGACAAGCAACATGCTATCGTAAGAACATGCTAGAAAGAGAGAGATCCAACAACACTAGAGTTTCTTTACCTGTGGAGCCCTGCTGGTGTCGTAGGTTACAAACGGGGCTGCCAAGTGCACAATGAGCAGCTCCAATCACCTCCAGGTGCTCCTGGAAAGAGAGAGGAGGCTTTCTGTCAATAAAGATTTACATCCAGCGCAGTGGGACAAGAGGAATGTAAAAGGAAATAGAGGACAGAAGTAGGAGGCAAAGGGCATTTATAGAGGTCTAAATACAGGCATGTACATATGCAAGTTTATATATATGAGGATGTGCATAGATTTATAGGTTTAGTATGAAGGTAGTAGATGGACATTGGGCCTCTACTCAAGTACTCCCTCCATGCAAGAATATTTTAGTCTATTAAACTGACATACCATGATGCTCATCTTCCTGACACGATCGCTGAAGACAAAGAGGGTGCCAAAGCAAATGTGGTGAAAAAGCTGATGGTGTCCAGCTAGCAAGAGATATAGTGTCTGGGGTCTTAAAGGCTTGAAGGTAAACAAGGGACCATCTAGCTGAGAAACAACAAAGTCCACATGGAAGCACATGAGCCTGTGTGATCACGAGGTGTCGATGGGATCAGGTATCAGGCATCAAAGAACAAAAAATCATACTATTGCGAAGGAGGTGGAGTGCGAAGTGGGGACCCAAACCCAGCTGTCGGCCACTGGACATCCCCTCACACAAGGGTCACGGGGAGGAGACAAACCATTCAGGGTGCAATATAGCAACGATGAAACATACAACTTTCCTCTAGTCCTTTAATGCTCCCCTTCCCCCCACTATCATGATCCCGATTCTACCTTACAAATCTGGCTAGGCCAGAGGATGTACACTGGTACAGACAGGAACTGGAAACACAGGGAATTCAGGACAGATGAACCCCTCAGGACCAGTGGTGAGAGTGGCGATACTGGGAGGGTGGAAGGAAGGTGGGGTAGAAAGGGGGAACCAATCACAAGTTTCTGCATATAACCCCTCCCCTAGGGGACAGACAACAGAAAAATGGATGAAGGGAGACATCGGACAGTGTAAGACATGACAAAATTATAATAATTTATAAATTATCAAGGGTTCGTGAGGGAGGGAGGGGGAAAAATTAGAAAGGACTCAGGTAGAAAGCAAATGTTTTGAGAATGATGATGGCAACCAATGTACAAATGCTTGAAACAATGGATATATGTATCAATTGTGATAAGAGTTGAATGAGTCCCCAATAAAATGATCTAAAAAAAACAAAAAGATTTCCATCCAGGGAGAGAGTCACCTGTCCTAAAGGGTTGCTTTGAGGAGGAACCAACTAGGTGGCGGGGCCTTTGGTAGAGGCATGTCAGTTTGTGTGGAGACAGCTGGAAATGAATGCGCTGTCAGGTACTGAGGGGATGTAAGCAAATACGTTGATGGCTCTTAAATATATGGCGCAGCAATTTATATGATACTCAAAACAAAATATTGAACTATTCTACTGCCAGGGAACACCCAAATGGGCATCATTAGACTCTCAGTAGGTTCTTTATGAAGTTGAAATAAAATGTAACAACTTGTAATATTACCATAGACTTTCAACTTTTCTTGAAGGAACGTGGATCCGGGTTTAGTTAATGTCTGATACATAGGACATGATTCAACTACCTCACCAAACCATGGGAGAGGGGATGATGGTGGGGTAAATAAATAAATAAATAATCAGAAGGAAGAGCTCCACCTACTGATGGACAGTGTCACTTTCCACCACACCCTTGGAAGCCGGTCTCAGATGTGGTGGATCACAATCTGTTCATTTTGGAAAATAACAATAGGAACCAATCCACTTATTACCACCACCACCAACTCTCTCTCTCTCTCTCTCTCTCTTTCTCTTTCATTGTTCCCTGAGCAGTGATGATTTGCCAGGCCACTGGAAAGCACTTCCGCAGTCTCAGTGAGAATCCAGGTGACAGAGGTCAAGAGCAGATTCTGAAGACCCTGAGCAGGCTCAGAGGCATACCTGTCATTTGCTGGTTGTGTGGCCTCAGGGGATTTTCTTAATCTTTCTGGGCTTCTGTTTCCCAGTGTGCAAAACAAGGTTTACTCCAACTTATACGTCATGTGGTTGCTTTGAGGTCTGAATGAATCAATACTTTTAAAGACCTTACGATAATGCCTGGTATGTGGAAACTATACACCAAGAGAAAGTTTCAAAAGGAAAAGATGAAACGGAAGCTTCCAGAACTTTGTCACAAAGCTCTTAAAAGGGTCAAGTCACACATCAAACAGGGATGCTAGATGGTCAATACCCATGCACTTAAGTACTCAGCTGCACAGTTGCTTAATCAGCAGGGCAGTGTGGGTCAGTGGAAGAATCCTCACCTTTTGTGCCGAAGACTCAGGTTTGATTCCAGGGCAGAGCATCTCATGAACGGACACCGCCTACCTATCAGTGGAGGCTTGAGTGCTGCCAAGATACCAAATAGGTTTCAGCAAGGTTCAGGCTAAAACACACTACAAAAAATAGGGATCTACAAACCCAGCTAATGAAAACTGTATGCATCACTCAGGGATAATAATGGGGAAGGTTCAGGAATGGGTAGTGTGTTGTTGAGTGTGACATGAGGTCCCACCCTACACCAGATAGTGACCCGAGAAAATACAACGCAAAGACACCAGCTAGGATGTGTCCCTTGAACGCTTATCTATCGGGGTGCTGAGTTGCTATTTGTGTTCACTCACTCACTTCTAATCTCTTCTTTTACATGATCTCAGCCTCCTCATCATGGCCTCTAAGTCTCTTAGCTTTGTCTCAAGGCTCGAAGTATTTTCATGAAAGACAACGCTGACCCTTGTAGATTAGGGTGGGTCAGGGAGCAACTCTCTTAGTTTTTCTTTCCACGTGTGTGATCGTTGAGCTTTCCTAAGCAACCTTTGCTACTGCTTCTCATTCCCAGGATCTGTCTTAACCCTATTGCTAAAAAGCATGACTTAACTTACAGTACATAGGAACGCAATAGCTGTGACCATCTGTTCCCTGTGCTCAGGCTGTTGACGGGGAGTTGTACATCCAGAGAGACTGGATGGAGAAGCGACATGCTGCTTACTGTAGAGTTGGATCCGTCCTGACTGTTGCGGAGCTGACTGCAGACTCATTGGAAGCATTTAGGAGTGGGGGGTAGGGGGGGTGGGCTGGGGGAGGGGCTCAAGCCCTGCCTTACGTCTATGGGTGATGGCTGTCTGAGAAAGGCAATTAGAAAACCACAGAGGAAGTTCTCAACACCAACAGCCACGGAATGAAGATGCGTAAGTGTAGGCCAACGGAAGGCCAGCAGCACACAAACACGGCTTCTTTTTTGACCTTGAAGTCAACCTGATACGGAGTGCTGAAGTGCCGTTGTTGCTCAGTGCTGTTGAGTTGATGGTGACCGGGGCACAACAGAAGGAAACAGCGCCTGGTCCTGTGCCACCCACCCATGGTCTCATGTCTGAGCCCATTGTTTGAGCCACTGTGTCCGTGCGTCTTGCTGAGCACCTTCCTCTTTTTCACTGCCCCTTGATGTTATCAAGCAAGCTGTCCTTCTCCAGGAACTGCTGCCACGACAGCATGTCTAGAACATGTGAGACGAAGTCCACCGTCCTTTCCTCTACGGAGTGTTCTTGCTGGACTTCTTCCGAAACCGACTTGCTTGTTCTTTTGGCAACCTGTGGCACTTTCCACATCCTTCACCAGGCCCGTAATTCAAAGTCTTCCTTAGTCAACAACAACGTTCAAATGCATATGAGGCAATTGAGAATACCATGGCTTATCACAGGAAGATAGCATGAGAGATGGAATCCAATATTTATTTGGGGGAAGTGATTGGAGATATATTAGACTATTTAGGTGTAATTATCCTGTGCGCTCTCTCTCTGCTCTTTACTACTACAAAATTTGTTAGGCACTCAAGGAGAACCAAAGATAATTAAAACATTTAGAAATAAGAATAGATGAAGAAAAGTGAAAAGACTGCTGGGAATTTCATCTGGGGAGCTTGGGATGGGGTACCAGGAAGGCAATTTGGGAAACCTTAAGTGTTTACAAGACTATGAAAGGTTAGTATTTTTCTTTTTATTTATTTAGTTTAAAACATTTTATTAGGGGCTCATACAACTCTTATCACAATCCATATACATCAATTGTGTAAAGCACATCTGTACATTCTTTGCCCTCATCATTCTCAAACATTTGCTCTCCACTTAAGCCCTTTGCATCAGGTCCTCTTTTTTTCCCCTCCCTCCCCGCTCCCCTCCCTCATGAGCCCTTGATAATTTATAAATTATAATTTTGTCATATTTTGCCCTGTCCGATGTCTCCCTTCACCCCCTTTTCTGTTGTCTGTCCCCCAGGGAGGAAGTCACATGTAGATCCTTGTAACCGGTTCCCTCTTTCCAAGCCCCTCTCCCTCTACCCTCCCAGTATCGCCACTCACACCCCTGGTTTTGAAGGTATCATCCACCCTGGATTCCCTGTGCCTTATGGAAGGTTATTGCTCTCTATTTCCATAGAGACCAGAAATAGAAATGGGCTTATGTGACTCCATGAAAGCTTAAATTTACACACAAGAAAGGACATCTTGATTAAACTCTAGAACTTGCTAGGGAGGGAAATTGCGGGTCTTTGCTCTTGGGAGTCTCTGAGAACTGACTTAGTGAGGTAAGCCCGAGGTAAGCTGCTGTGGTGTTGGGTTGAAGCAGAAGGCTTAACTGGAATTGCTTAGGCCTCATCTAGTACTTAAATGCCATGATTGCATAAATAAGAATTTGTCCACAAAACAGGAAGGGAAGCAGACAGAATAATCAGGCATGGCCCATTTAACCATGCACTTGCCATTCCTGCAAGAAGATTTTGGAAATGTCTGTTTTGAATCAGTGTTAGGAAGATATCACCAAACCTTGTGAACACAATAGAAAGTCCGTGTGAGGCTTGCACTCAAAATAAACCTAATCATGAAAACCCCTTTTAACAAGAGTATTAAAATGTGAAGCTATTCTCAATCTCTCTCTCTCTCTCTCTCTCTCTCTCTCTCTCTCTCTCTCACATGAGCTGGTGTGACATGGACACAAGTTAGATGCCTTTCGGTAGTTTTCTGATGGGGAAATCTTAGTTGGGATCAAAAGCAGATGTCAATAGAGGCAGGGATGTTAAGACCACCTGGTGGTGTCATGAGCCACACCTTGGCTGCTAACCACAAGGTCAGTAGTTTGAACCCACCCAATGGAAGAAAGAGCTAACTGTTTCTTTAGAGTAACCTTCAACGGTTAAGAGCCTTGGAAACCCTGAAACAATCTTACTAATCCTATAGGGTCACAGTAGGACTCAATTAAATGGACTCAAGAACAGTGTATTTGCTTCCTATTTTATTAGCAGTCATATTTTAACTTTCTTAAAATTTAAAATCAGATAATCCACTCCCGATGAATAGGATTAACCTTCTATATGTAGTGAAAAAGGAGTTCAGGAACAACTGAGACTTCTCTTAAGGTCAAGTGAAGAGGAACATAGTGAAGGAGAACTGAAGTGTGACTGCAGGATTCCAACTCAGTAAGTAGACACTGAAATTCACTCACTCACTCACTCACTCACTCACTCACTCACTCACTCACCCACCCACTCTTACAGTGACCCTGTAAGACATGGTACAGCTGCCCCTGTGGGTTTCTCACACGTCGAATCTTGACAACAGTGGTAAGCCTCATCTTTCTCCCCTGGTGTGGTTGGTTTCAAACTGCTGACCTTTAAGTTAAGAACCCAACTCATAGCACACTACACCCCCACCTTAGTAACGTAGACAGTTGCCTCTAATCTTGTCTTAGAGAAAAACCCTGTGAATATAACCATTTCCATCAGCTGTAAAGAATTTGAAAAGACCAAGTCACAGAAGACAGAATTATTGGGGGACTCTTGTTAATACTCTCCTGCTTCTTTAAGAGCAACTCAGCCCATGTGCTCGGAGCCCACCCATGCCTATCAAGCAACCTCCAGCTGATTTGGCTTCCATTTAGCTTGCCCAACAGGAGACACTCACTGTAACCTGTCTGACAGCGACTTTCTCTTTGTCAAGGACACAGACATGAACCCCTGCCTGCCAGCTTAGCTAATGTAAGTCTATCAGGGATGATTGCTGAGAGGAATCTGAATGTCTGTTTCATATCCTGGTATACTCACCAAGGTAGATGCAGATTTATAGGGGTTTGTCTGAGTAGCCAGCCTCTTTCTGTGTGCTTTATCGCTCTCCTTCCCCAAACAAAACCAAAATCTTTTTATTCAACTAACTATTGTTCTCCAGTTCACACAGAGGAGAGCGTGGGGGCAAGAAACTTGAAAGACTCTCTGGTTGCTTAGCTAGTAGGATAATTCTCATGTCAGAATCGTGGTGGGATTGATAATTTATCAGCTCAGTGGCCGCATTTATCCGACAATTGGTATTTCCATCATCTTGAACTGAAATAATCCCAGCATTCATTTGGACACACATGAGACGTTTTCTATATACCTTCTAATGCCCACTTCCTTAATAGGACAGCTTTGTCCAAATTCCTGGGAAATCTGTGGTGCCGTACGTCATAAAACTGCATAGATGTGTATGTGAGGGTTTTAGGTGAGTCTCGATAGCACACGAGTGGATTTCATGAGCACACTACCTCCATTTGTGACATGATCAGATTTCATCAGCTAATCAGGCTTTGGCTGGGTCAGTTTGTCAATGGCAGCCTTCCAAGGACAACCAGGTGCGACAGGAAGTGGAATGGGTGATTCAGTCAGGTGCATTCTTTTGCATGATTCAAGCTGACCCACGAACTAATCACTGTGAGTGGGCACTCGGCTTGAAGGAGTGCTTGTGAATAAGATGTGTAGGAAAGGTCTTAATCACTCTTGCTGACTGAAGGGCTTTCACAGGGATGAAGCGAGTCATTGGATGAAGAGACTCAATTGCGGTAATAAACACTACTGGTCACAAAACCATTTTAAGCGCACAATATTCTCTACCCCTCATGTCCATTTCATATTATAGCACGGACTAGATTATTAAGTACCCCCGGCTTTTAAGCTAGGTTTGTACTTGCCAGTGAGCATCTTTCTACCTGCTTTTGTTTGCTTGTTTACGCTTTGGCTGTAAAGCAGCAGGCAACAATATCAACTTGATTATTCCCCTTGGGTTTGTGCTCAGCCTGCAGGTTTCAAAAGGACTACGGAACAGAAATGATCCATTCATACAGAAGAACGCTGAGACAGAAAAAAGCAAAAATGTTGCTAAGGAACCAGGAGTGAGGGAGATTTTTTGGAGAGTTCAGCATCTCTATCACATAATGTAAAACTCTCACTGCCATCGAGTCAGTGCTGATTCGCTGATTCCTTGGGAAGCCCTGTGGATTTCCGAGGCTGTAACTCGTTATGGGAGTAGAAAGGCCGGTCTTTCTCCCTCTGAGCTGCTGGTGCTTTCAGACTGCTGAGCAGTGGGTCGCAGCACAGGTATCTAAGCCCCGGAAGAAAGTCAGCATAATAATTCCATTCTTCCTTGTTGCCAGGAGATGCAACTCAGTTTGTATTGCAATCCTGCCATTTATCAACTGTCGTACTTGGGCACCTCGATTCCATGACATGAGGATCAGCATTTGATGAGGATGAAAGGAAACCCAGTTAGTAAACAATATGAAATCCATTGTCGAGCCGATTCACACTTGTGGAAACCATATCTCTCTCACAGCTGCAGAGTGTGATATCTTCTTGTGTCTTTGGTGGAAGTTTACATAGCAAATCCGGTTCACGTGTACCAATTTCTATACATATGGCTACTGAGATTCGTGACCATTTTCATAAGGCATTCACCTTATTTTCATTCTTGCTGTTCACCTTCCATTAATCAAGTTTCCCTGCCTTCCCTACCCTTTGACCTCTTCTTTGTTTTAGGATAAATATTGATTTTGTATTCTCATAGACATTTTTTTAAGATCAGTACTTGCTAGGAATATGATCTAGTTTAGCTCCTAGTTTAGCTGAGATGCTCCATAAGATTTTCAATGGTGATGTTGGCAGGGTTGGGGGATGTAGATCATTAGTACTTTCTTCTGAACTACCTCTGGGAGATTTGAACCTCCAGTGTTTTGGTGAATCGTCAAGCATGGGGAGCATTGGCACCCTCCAAAGACTCCAATACAAAGAGAGTCAGCCCACGTGAAATGTTAGATGGTGCCTGGTGTACACTTGTCAATGGTGACCATTCCCACATTAATTTCTGTGAATTTATGATTGAACGGAAGAGGCCCAGTGCCTTTGGCAGAGTCTTTAGGCATTGGGCTATGCTGTGAAAGGTCAACAGTTCAAACCAGGCAGTTCTGAGGCAGGAAGTCAGGACTTTCTACTCCCACAAAGAGTTAGAGTCTTTGAAACTCACAGGGCTAGTTCTACCCTGTCTTACAGACTCACTGTGAGCAGGCATCAATTGTTGGCAGTGTCTTTGGAGTTTTTCGTTGAGCAACCCCAGGTTTTTGCTAGCCCACAGACCTCTCTAACCCTTACCACGCTCAATTTTTCAAGAGTTGTAGCGCTAACTCTTGGTGTTGATGACCAAGACAGGGATAAGCAAAAAAATACGCTCCTTATGATTACAAGCTGTGAAAGTCTTTGGGAGAGCTTTCCCAGGATGCCTTCATCTGACATGATGAAGACTTGCCTTGGCTTACCCTCAGTGCTCATGACCTGGAGGAAATGTCATCCTCCCAGGGTATTGTCAAAGACCATGCACCACCGGGAGGGATCCTCACCTAATCCCTGGGCCTGTTCTTCATTGTGAAGAGCTGTCTCTGATTCACTGCCACAGGCATAGCCATCTACTTCCCTGGGGAGAAACGTGGATCCCACAATGGAGGAGTCATCACAAGGAAGCTGAAGCTGCCGTGGCATGATGCCTGGCACGGTGGTGCATTTGGGGAAGTCCAGCTCTGCCAAGCAAGGCAAGGTCAGAGAGGGCAGAGGCCGCTGTGAGCTGCAGCTCTGAAAGTATTTCGTGGCAAAAAGTAGAGTCTTATGCTAAGTTCCATTTGCTTCTCAAGAGCATCGTCTCTCCAGCAAGCAACCAAACAGAACCCAAACAAGTACGCTTCAAAAGCTTCCTGTGGGGTGCTTCCTATTTTCCTTGGAATAATACATGGATGAAAGTTGACAGGTAGCTCATGTCAATTCAAAACCAGTCGAACTTACCCTCTGCAGACAGGGCCTGCATAGCTTGCATGGTAAATGCTTACATTCTGGGAATGAGTGTGTCAGCCACTGCTTTTACTTCCCAGTATGTTTTATGAGCCTTTGCCCCTAATGCACTTGCTGGTGATGACTGCTATCATGTCGGGCCAGGACACGTGGTGGTCTCATGCCCAAGCAAACCCAAACCTGCCAGATCATGTGTAATTCCCATGATCAGTATGGATTAGACACTTGGGATCCATAGAGTTCTAATGGGCTGGCTTTCACAAGTCGAACACAAAGCCTTTCTTCTTCTTCCATCTTAGTCTGGAAGCCCCATGACACTTGTTCAGCATCATAGAAACACATAGGCTCCCCCTACAGATACACGGCAGGTCCACTTGAAGTGAATTGGCGAGGCATTGAAACCAGGTCTCCTTCATAGGCCAAATACTGTATGCCTGAACCTCCAGTTTCACCTCTTTTATTAGATGGAGGAGATGGTTTGCCCAGATCACATTTTGGACTGAATTTGTATGCTCTTGTAGATCAAAATGGAGCATTGAAGTGGACGTCCAGTCAACATTTTCCTTGGCAGTGAGGATGGGGCTTCCCATATTTTGGACATGTTATCAGGAGAGGCTAGATCATGGAGGATATTGCGCTTGGTAAAATGGAGGAGCAGTGAAGAACAGGGTTGATATGAGAAGCCACCAAATTTATGGCCTAACAAAAAAACAAGGAGACCGGTGGCACAGTGGATTAAACATTGGATTTCTCCTACCACCCCTGCCCCCCAGCTGCTCCATAGAAGTAAGGTGAGGAGTCTGCTTCTATGACGGGTTACAGTCTCTGAAGCCCTATGAGAGCAGTTCTCCATGAGTCAGAATGGACTCAGCAGCAGTGGGTTTCTGAAGTGAAAAGATGATGAGGACTAATACATGCCAGTGACTCAGTGTACCACCTGGCATATACTGTACATTCAATACACGCCACTACTATTGTTATCATCACAGTCATCGTCATCTCACATTTAAATGTGAATGTCAAAACATGTAAGCGTAGCTTTGATAACAATTTTTAAAAATGCAAATGGCACATGAACTGATACATTGTCCAAATTCACTAAAACACACCTAAGTGTAAGTTCAACATTAATAGATACTTCTGATCCATACAACAAAAAAGGTCTATTGAAAACAAAAAGAAAATATGCTATTTTGATGATGGTAGACTAAATCCGAGGGGTAGGCTCAGACCTAAGAATGAGGTTTTAAGTGGTGCTAACCTTTTGGGAAGAAAATTTAATAAATTTAATAAATTTCCCACTCTTTGAAACTCTTTGGCCCTATCATCGAGCTTCCCTTAAAGTAGAGAGACTATTGAAGACTTTTATGAAACACATTAAGTATAATAATAATTAAGGGGAAACTAGTGTGTGGAAATAGATGAAAGGAAAAATGTATCAATGGAACATTATGTAGTTTAAAGTATTAGCCACAAAAGGGTCGCTATGAGTCAGAGTCAACTCGATGGCAGTGAGTGCTTGTTTGAGATGTTCAAACATTGGGAGAAAAGAATTCTATCGCAAAGCTGAATTGAGCTTATGATCCCACTCAGTTGTTCACATGGATGCCAGTAATCCTTTATAGACATTTCCACCTGGATGGCCAATAGGCACCTCAAACTGGTCAGTCATTCCTCTTATCCAAAGTTATCTTGATCCCAACCACCAGGCCCAAACCCATTTCCTCCTTTAGTGTTCTCCATCCGATCAGTCATTCGGGTTAAGTATCTCAGAGTCAGTCATCCTTGACTCCTGGCTCTACCCACCACCAGTTCAGCACTAAGCCCATTCACCCCTCCTTGCAAACGTCTCTGGAAGCGATCACTTTCCACCATCTCCAACTGCTGCTTCTCTGGCTCAGGCCCCTGTCAGCTCCTCCCTGGGTCCTGAGTCTCCAAATCAATCCTGCTGTCCGCACCACCTCCCTGTGCACGCCCCCCCCCCCCCCCCCCGCTCCCGCCCCACACATATCCTCCTCTGCCATGCCGCCCCATTCAGTTCTCAGCACACAGCCAGAGTAGTCCTGAAACTATGTCCGACCATGGCCTGAGTCTAAACCCTCCCAAACAAACCAGATCTGCGTTGGGGCTTCAAGGCCCTGCCTGAGAGGCTCCTCCTTCCTCACCACTCATCTCCTCGAATGCTCCGTTTGAGGCACATGGCCTCCTTGGGCTCCTGCTTGCTATCAGACACGCTCCCCTTCCCACCTGTGCTCCCTCTGTCCGGCACGCCCCTCTGGGCTGGCTCATACCCTGAGATCCTTTGGGACGCTGTCTGAACTCTCCTAGACATTGGCCGTCCTTATTAAATAGACATCGCACCTGGCCTCGGTCTGTTTGCATCTCCTTAGGCAGATGGCTTCGTTTCACAATGGCACCGAGGGAAGCAGCTGCCGTGGAGCTGACACCGGCACTGGCACGGTGACCACTCTGTGCCAGAGGAGGGCTGGGCTCCTCCACGGGGTTTCTCAGAAGTGCATCGCCAGACCTTTCTTTCGAGGTTCCTCGAGTTGAACTGCAGCCTACAATCTTTTGGTTAGCAGCTGGGGGCTTTCTTTGTGCCACCCAGGCATGCCTGTTTCTGATCAACACTGGTTGTTTAACAAATAAAATATTTCATTTCGAGATTTAGTTATAGGTGTAATCCAGTGGTGTTCATTACATTTGCCTACATGGCTTTTATTTAAACACCTCTCTGGGTTTCTGAGGAGCCCTGGTGACACTGTGGCTGTGTGTTGTGCTGCTAGCTGCAAGGTTGGCAGTTGGAAACCACCAGCTGCTCCACGGGGGAAAAGTGAGGTTTTCTCCTCCAGTAGTGAGTTACAGTCTTGGAAACTCCCAGGGGGCAGTTGTACCCCGTCCTAGAGCAGTGGTTCTCAGCCTTCCTAATGCCGTGACCCTTTAACACAGTTCCCCCAGCCATAGAATTATTTTCGTTGCTACGGTCATTTTGCTACTGTTATAAATCGTCATGTAAATATCTGATAGACAGGATGTATTTTCATTGTTACAAATTGAACATAATAGTGATTCATCACAAAACAATATGTGATTGTATATTGTGAAATATTTATTTCTAATGACAAATAAATGAAATTCGGTCTTGAAGCATGGTGTAGCATGGCTAACAGTCTTCACGCTGGGTACTCACATGTGGGTGTATGTGCATGTGGGCGGACCCACCTGGAGATGGATAGAGGAGCAGTGTCTCGGTGCCTAAGACCATCAGAAATATGTCAAAGGGTCATTCAACCCCCAAGGGGGTCGCAACCCGCAGGTTGAGAACCGCTGTCCTAGAGAGTCCCTATGACTCAACTCAATGGCAGCGAGACTGATTTTTGTGGTACGGGTTTCTAGGAGTAGAAACTCATCTTTCTCCAGCAGAGCAGCTGGTGGTTTTGAATTGTTAGTCTTGTGGTTAGCAGCCCCCCAAGCCCTACCACCCCACCCAGTGTCCTTACTGATTTTAAACGTTGCTCTTGTTAGTGACCCTGTATGCAATGGAATGAAGCACACCCTGTGCTGCCCCATCCTCACAACTGTGGTCATGGCTGTGCCCATCAATGCAGCCACTGTGTCTATCCATCTCGTTTTTGCTGCCCTGCTACTTTACCAAGAGCCCTGGTGGTGGAGGTGTCACGAATCGACTGCTCATCACAAGGTTAGCCGTTTGAAATTACCAATCTCTCCGAGAGAAAGATGAGGCGTTTCTGTTCCTGTAAAGAGTTAAGAGTCTCAGAAACCCACAGGGGCAGTTCTCACCTGTCCTATGTCACCATGAGTCAGAATTGACCTGATGGCATTGAGTTTGGTTTTGTTGGTTTTGCTAATTTATCAAGCATGGTATGCTTCTCCAGGGACTGATCTCTCCTGACAACATGTCCAAAGTACATGAGTCAAAGTCTCACCATCCTTGCCTCCAAAGAACATTCTGGCTGTACTTCTTCTGAGACAGATTTGTTTGTTCTTTTGGCAGCCTATGGTACTTTTAATATCCTTCACCGGCACCATAATTTATCTTAAGGAGCAATCAGTGACCCAGGAACCATTGTGTTGGCTTAGATTCACGGTCACCCTGTGTGTGTCAGCGTTGAACTATGCTCTGTAGGATCTTAGGAAGCTGCTTTTTCTGAAGCAGACAACCAGGCCTTTTTACTGAGGCACCTCAGGGTGTTCTTGAACCTCCAGCCTTTTCTCTAGCAGCCAAGCAGGCTCATCATTTGCCTGACCCGGAGACTCTGTACCAGTACGTGCCACCACTTGACTTCTTTGTACTTCACTTGTTTGTTTTCTCCCTCCATAACGGTTTATTTTTTGATCTTTGGAGGATCGCCTCTGTGCTTAACATGTATACATACCTATACATCTTAGTATAAGCTGACCCGAATGTCAGCCGAGGCACCTAATTTTACCACAAAAATGACATTAAAATTGTGCTGAAAAACTCCGATAATATGCGAGTACATAAGGTGTGTCGTTTTCCCGTCTACCTTTATCGGAGAAAGCAACAGCATAAAGAATCTGCAGGAAATGTTGCTGTTTATTAGTTTGAACTTGAAGATGGCAGGTGTTAACGTCCCAGGTGAGTCTTCCATTCTCTTCTGTATTTTGGATAGCTCGCTGTTGATGGCCATAGTGGTAAGGATACATTTCCGTGTCTTTTAAAAACTCCTCTTCTTGTTTTAGATGACATGACGGGCATGACCATGTTTTTCTGTAAATCTTTATAAATCAGAATCAATATTAAGCCGATAGGTTAGCTTATTTTCCAGCCTTTCAGCCCAGTATGGCAACCAGCACCACTGCGACAATAACTTTGTCGTTTGTAACCTTTATTAATATTGTGCCTCTCCATGTCATCCAGCTCCTCAGGTCCTAATTTCAGGCACAGTGGAAGGGTATGGACAGGGCATCCTAGGTCCTGGGAACCGGGCCAAGCCATTGACATGAGATAGATGCATCTTCAGGACAACTCTCTTCAGCCGTTTTCTTTCTCCTGTGGCCCTGAGGAGACTGAGAATGGGGCTGGGTGGGAAGGGGTACGGGCTATGACGCATCTGGGATGCACCTCTAGTAAGGGGCAGAGAGTCGATCTGTCTGACTCTAAAGCCTACACTCTATCACTTTCCATGATACCTTTAAGTTACTTCCCACCTCAGCTATTTGCTTCTTTCCTTTGACATTCATAATGTCCCTCTTTCCAGAAAGGAGGGGAAGGAGATGGCCCTAAGCTAATCTTATTGTTAGTAAACTCTGTCTCCTGCTTAAGCCCTGGAGACTGGGAAGGACAGCATGGGCTTGAGCTGGATGGCAGAAGTAAACTTATCTCACCTCCATAAGCCATCCTCTTAGCATGGATCACTCAACAAACAAAGAACAAGTTCACCGCCATCAAGTCTATGCCACCAGATTAAAAAAAATCAAGCTCTCTATCAGCGAATTCATTCCCACTCCTAGTGACCCTATAGGACAGGGTAGGACTGTCTGTGGGTTCCCAAGTCTGCAACTCTTTATGGAAGTGAAAAGACTCTTCTTTCTTCCCCTGTGTAGCTGGTAGGTTCGAACTGCGGACCTTGTGGTTAGCAGCCCAATACGGAACCACCATGCTACCAGTGATCCTCAGTCCAGCCCTAGGTGTGATGCATTTGCAATGAAAGCTGGGCAGTGTACGCGGTATTTGATATATGGTGACCCCATACTCACTTACTTGGCAGCTATTTTAACCACTAGGTGGTTTTTGATCTCACATTTCCATTGGGCCTTTTATGATGACTTTTCTGGGCTAATGGTTTTTTCTCTCTGAGATTTTTTTTGGGGAAAAAAAAAGAAAGTTAAGTAGATACTTACTTAATCAATCATCTTTGTGGAGGAATAGTCTGTTAATTTTTAAGAAGGAAAGGGGTTGGTAGTTAATGTCTGTGATGTGGCACTTTAAATATATGACATTGTTTAATCTTAACAGTACCAGGGAGAGATATCTTTAAAAAAAAACAGATAATGACATTGGTTCAAGCAAAAATTGAGTAATATGCAGAGCAGGGTTCAAACATAATATTATATGACTCTAAAGTCCAAGCTCTGCCTACTACGCTACAGATTTATGCTGTTTCCACAGATGCTAATATTGAAGAATCTTGGTTCATACTTGTAATAGCCACAACTTTTTTTTAAAGAAGGCCACGCAGAATAGTTTTAAAGTTTGAGAGAGCCATTGAGCACCCGTTGGTATGTTGCTGATGTATGTATATGCAACTGACTGTGATTTCAGAGATGTCTCTACATGTTGGTTTGTCATAGCTAGATGTCAATACTCCTCACCAGATGTAACATTAGCAAGTGACTTTGATGTCTAAGCATCTCTCTCAGGAAGCTTAAATAGTGACTTGTCCACGAATAACATACAGCTTAACAAGACAGTTCTCTCAGTTCCTTTTCTGATCTGGACTGATACAGTTCTCTTGTTAACTGCATATAGAGGTCGTATATTATTAATGATATCTCCTTTATCTAGAATGTGATCTGCTAAGTGTTGCTTACACTCGGGAAGAACCAAGTTAATCTCTGCGGGTATTTGAAGGGCCTTCAAAGTGGTTCCACCAGTGTTGGGAAACAGTGAGTCATGCCTGCTCTCAGGCTCTCTGCCCCTGAATGAAGAAGGGCAATGTTCACGTCCAAAGACTTATAATTTGTCATGTTAAGAACAGACTGATCTTGTTCTCATGTTCTTGCAGCACGGCAGTTACCCTTAGAAGCAGAGACATTTTCAGATATTAATAAAATGAGGTTCCGCCTTAACAAATGTGACTAATACATCGAAGATGAATGACTCAAAGCCTAGGATGGGGGTGATACTGGAAGGTCTAGTTTTTAAGCCGTCTTGTGTTACTTTGAGATTGGATAAAGAATCTCAGGAAGTTTGTTTTGCATTTGAAATATAAAATCGTTTCTTTATTTTATATATTTGGAGGAAAATCAGCCACTCTACAGAAATAAGACCCAGGATCCTCTCCCTGAAGGCGATCGTCCTGTAGAGAAGGGGTAGATTTGATGTAAGGTACGGTTTCCGTCTACTGCTGTGGGTTGGCAGCCCTATATTAGTTTCCTGAGAAACATTGTGTAAGGGCCACGTTTCTGTGAGTGTGGCGTGCCACACCCAGCTGTCTGTGTACATGCTTAGTGTGCAGACCTGCGGAGACACGTGTATCCATATACACACCCACATCTTCGCAGAGAAGAGCCAGACTTTTCAAGATGGTGGAGCTGTGCTGAATGTGGAAAATTGTCGACATGTTGTGGTTAGTGGCCTTTGCCAAGTTGTACAATGAAAATTGTACAACTGAATTCCAGAAGTATGTGCAGTTGATGCTTGCACACGGTGAGTTTGTACAAATGAATTCCAGAAGTATGTACAGTTGATGCTTGCACACGGTGGGTTTGAACTGCTCCGGCTCACAGCTGTGCCTTTCTTCTCATTGTTCTCGCAGTGAGCTCAAATGTTGCCAGACAAAACTCTTAAACTCACTGCCATCGAGTCATTCCGTCTCAGAGCGACCCCATAGGACAGAGTAGAACTGGCCCTTTGGATTTCCATGACTTTTTTTGCTTAAACAATTTTGTTGGCATATAATTCACATATCATACATTCAATTGTTCAATCACATCAAGAAGAGTTAGACAGTCATCACAGCAGTTTCAAGTCTATACACTTCTGAGCAATGTTTCCACCTAACTCTTTCCTGAAGCCTTCTGAGTTGTTGACTTGCACCCTCTCAAAACAGCAGTTTTGGTATCCTCGAAAGACACAACACATGTTCCATCTATTTAATTACAAATCAGTTTTATTGAGGGCTCGCATAGCTCTTATACGATTCCATACATCAATTGTATCAAGCATATTTGTACATATGTTGCCATCATCATTTTCTAAACTTTTATTTTCTATTTGAGCCCTTGGTATCAGCTCTTCTTTTTTCCCTCCTTACTCCCCTCCCACCCTCATGGCCCCTTGATAAATTATAAATTATTATTATTTTCATATACTGACTGCTGTCTCCCTTAACCCACATCTGTTGTTCATCCCCTGGGGGTTGGGGGTAGATTATGGGTCAGTCATTGTTATCAGTTTCCTCTTCTCTCTGACCCCACCTTCCCCCTACCCTCCTGGTATTGCCATTCCCATTTCTGTTTCTGAGGGGTTTATCTGACCAAGATTCAGTGTGTCTTGAGCTCTTATCTGTACCTGTGTACATGCTCAGGTCTAGCCAGAACTGAAAGGCAGGACTGGGGTCATGATAGTGGGGTGTGAAGAAGCCTCAAAGAACCAGAGGAATATTATATATTTCATCAGTGCTCTATTGCACCCTGGTTGACTCACCCCTTCCTTGTGACCCTTTTGTGAGAAAATGTCCTATTGTCTACAAATAGATTTTGGGTCTCGGCTCCAACCCATCTCATTCAAAAACAATTGTGTGTTTTTTGGGCATGCTAATGTCTGTTACCGATCTCATTGATACCTCATGATCACACAGGCTGGTGTGCTTCTTCTATGTGGGCTTGTTGCTTCTCTGACATATGACTGCTTGTTTAACTTTAAGCCTTTGAGACCCCAGATGCAATATCTTTTGATATCCTGGCACCATCTGCTGTCTTCACCACATTTGCTTATGTACCCATTTTGTCTTCAGCCAGGAGGGTGAGCATCACAGAATGCCAGATTGTTAGAACAAACTCTTCTTGTGTTGAGCAAGGGCTTGAGTAGAGGCCTAAAGTCCATGCACTTCCTCAATGTATTGCCATATAAATGTATGGACATAGGCCAATACCTCTATGTTTTAATGAATTAATATATTTACATAAGTTCACTTTGCTTCCTAGATCTTTCTGCCAATTCCTTTTACCTTCCTCCTACCCTACCACTGCTTCTTAGTAATTTCTCTCAGCTAGATTGCTATTGGTCCAATACCACCAGGATCCTATGTATTCCTTGTTGCTTTTAATTCCCTAGTTGTTCCCCTTTCTATGGCATTGTTTGCTCACCACTCCTATCCCCTGCCTTCTCCTTCCCCCTAGTCCCCCTGGAACTGTAGGTCCCGTTGTTTTTTTCTTGGGCCTGCTTTCTAGGTCTATATTATATAGGTAGGCAAAACAATAATAACAGAGGCAAAACAAAAAGAAAACCTAAGATTGAATAAAAAGGGAAAAAATACTAGCAAAAACAACAACAAAATGAAAAAGCATGCATAATTCCAGCTCTGTCCGCTATCTCCCTGCCGGTCTTAGGGAGTTTAAGAACTGCCTCTCCGAGCCTGAAGTCTATTTGGGAGGCTCCTCAGGGGCTTTGTGGTTTTGCTTTGTTCCCATTGCTGATCTGTTATGTTCCCTTCTTGGTTCGTCCCCCTGTGGGGGGAGGGGGGTGTCATACCTGACTCACTCGCCGCCATGTGTCCCAGTATTGTCCTCTGTCACAGTATGCTCCAGTGAGGGGACATCATGTCTGGAGCTATTGTCGGCCCTACCGTCCTCTCTGTGGCTTCGCAGCTCTACGCAGGGATGTCATCCTCAGATCTTGGTGTGCCAGTATGGGATCTTGTTCCTAGCTCTCTCTTTTTCCTTCTTGGTTTGCTTCTGCATGGCAGTGACATGCCGGCCCCTCTCCCCAACCTGTAGGTTTAGTGTTGTCCTCTGTAGCACAGACTTCTGGGGGTGTCAGTTTGGCTCTGACTGGGGACAGTCCTGTAGACCTCTCTGCTCATGAGTTGCTGCATGTGGTTATGTTGCCAGCAAGGCTTGGCATGCCATGGTGGGGCCTGCACTCACACTCCCACTTCGGACATAAACAATACCTTTCCCCTAGGTGGATTAGGATCTAATACCCTCGGAGCTATTGTCTCCCTCTTCTTTACCCTTTTCTCCCCACCCCCACCCCTTTCCCCTTCTTTGAAGTATGTTCCCTTTCACCATTCTTGGAGCTTTGGGAACAACTAGACCTTTGAAGTGACATGATCAGGGCTGAAGGATGGATGGGGTAGAGTTTCTCAGTGATATTGACCTAGGACAGCCCTTGCTACCCTGGAAGAAAGAGAAAGAAGAAACATTTCCTCAGTCTACCTTTGCTGGTCTTTTCCTCACCAATGAAGCACTCCGTTTTCTTAAAACTTCTGAATAATAAATCTCCTGTAATTATTCTGTCTCCTTCGAGAAAAATCTATCAAGCTTACCCTTTTAGAGTCTCCCAAAATATGTACCACAACCTCATGAACTAACCCCTCTGCCTATAATTTAACGGGCCCAGCAGATCTCCTGACCTGATAGGCCACTATTTATTTTCAAGGCACCATAATGAGTCCAAGACAAGTATATTACAGAGCAAACTTGTCTGCGGTCAGCTCCCAATGATAAATACATGTTTTAGCACATTTTGTTTGGAATACACCCATGCAGGGATGTGCTGCAGCTCTCATAGCAATACTTTTTGACTCATCCTATATCCTGAGGGATTCATCTTTTTTATTATTTGAAGCTCTCAGTTTTGGTCTCAAGTAACAGATTTTCTATTAAGTCTGTTTTTCCATAGATGCTCTCTTTTATTTGTGGTTTCCAGGGCATTTATTCCCACGTTCTTTTCCATGAAGGGTGCCCCCTGTAGGCAGCCTATAGTTGACTCATATATTTTAGTTACTCCCTTTTGATTGGAATGTTTAGACCAGTGGTTCTCAACCTGTGGGTCGTTACCTCTTTGGGGGTCAAACGACCCTTTCACAGGGGTCATCTGGTTCATAACAGTAGCAAACTTACAGTTAGGAAGTAGCAACGAAAATAATTTTATGGTTGGTGGGGGTCATCACAACATGAGGAAATGTATTAAAGGGTCAAGGCAATAAGAAGGTTGAGAGCCACTGCTTTAGACTATTTGATGGAATGACATATTCTTGTCATTCTACATATTATTTTTAATGACTTTCTTAATGGTTGTCCTGGGAATCACAGTCAACATGTGCATTTGTAATAATTTAGTTTGGACACTACCCTTTTGTGAGAGCAGAAAGCTTTGTCTTTCTCCTGCACACTGACTGGTGGTTTCAGACCATACAGTCTGGGACTGCATACGGGCCCTGTGGTTAGAAGCTAAACACTTAATCCAGGGCTCCTTAGCATTGCTGTCTGGTACATGCGCTGCTACAGAGACGAGCTCCCACAGAGGTGAGGAGATGCTGAACGTCATGCAGAAATTGTAGGTGGATCTTTGCAACACCAAAGCCCACCTAAATAGCAACAGGAAGTTCAGAGCCAGGTTGTTCAAGCATCACCTGTAAATTACACATGGATTTAACTGTCCATTGGGGTTGGCATTCCTATGCCCTGAGCTGTTCAATTCTCCATGATAGCCCAATTCATAGTAATTGAGGGTTTTCTTCATAGTAATTGAGAGCTTTATATATATATATATATATATATATATATATATATATATATATATATATATATATATATATATATATATATATATATGGTGCCTCTTACAGCACTAAAAACAAGATACATCAATTGTATCAAGTATATTTATACATATGTTGCTATTATTTTTCTAAACATTTATGTTCTATTTGAGCCCTTGGTATCAGTTCCTGTTTTTACCCTCTCTCCTCCTGACCCCCTTGATAAATTATAAATTAAGATTATTTTCATATCTTATACTGACCACTGTCTCCCTGGCCCCATGGTTTCTTACTCCCTCTTCTCCCCACCTTCTCCCTACCCTCCTGGTATCCTACTCCCATTTCTGTGTGTGCTGAGCTGTTATCTCTACTTGGTATCTCTACTTGGATTCTGTGTGTGCTGAGGTGTTATCTGTACCTGTGTATACATGCTCTGTTCTAGGCCATGGTGAAAGGCAGGATTGGGGTCATGATAGTGGGAGCAGGGTGAGGAAGCCTCAAGGAATCTGAGGAATATTGTGTATTTCATCTGTGCGAAACTTCACCCTGGTTGATTCATCCCTTCCTTGTGACCCTTCTGTGAGGGAATGCCCCATTGTCTATAGATGGGTTTTGAGTCTCTGGTCCTGACTCTCTTTGTTCTCAAGAGTATGTTTTTTTGTTTTGGGTCTCCTGATGCCTATTACCTGATCCCATCAACACCTCATGGTTGCACTGGCTGGTGTGTTTCTTCCATGTAGGCTTGTTGCTTCTCTGAGAGATGGCCACTTGTTTAACTTCAAGACTTTAAGACTCGAGATGCTATATCTTTTGATAGCCGGGCACCATCAGCTTTCTTCACCACATTTGCTTATGCACCTATTTTGTCTTCAGTGATCATGGTGGGAGAATGAATATCACAGAATGCCACGTTGTTAGAACAAAATGTTCTTGTCTTGAGAGAGGGCTTAGTAGAGGCGCAAAATCCGTCTACTTCCTTAATGTATTGCCATATAAATATATATACCTATGCCAATATCTCGGTTTTTATAAATTATATATTTACAAACTGCACACCTATGTTTATACCTCTAATGAGGACTTCTTATAGAGAAAATCATTTCATAATTATATACTTGAGACTGCATCTCAGCACAAATTATTCAAATTGTTTATGTATTTAAAATTTTTGCTCTCCGTGGTTATTTTTGGTCTTCATTATATTTTCAGCACTTCTTGCCTGGCACATCGGATTTCCAAATGAGAATATTGTGGAGTGAGCAGATGTGTGAATGAGCAGGGAGTAAATGACAGAGTGGGAGACGATGGGAGGAGATGGGTGCCAGAGACAGAAACCCTCGTGCTTGTTGGCTTTCTATTTTATAGGGCGTTGTCCTTTAAAAGATGTTAAATAAACTCCTTTTTTTTTTCTTTCAAATCATTACATCTGGTTCCTGGAAGCACCACCTATTTCTCATGGCCCCAGTCCCTTTTCTTTCCCTATTTTCACCTCTTCCCCAAAGCTTGATGAGTAATTGCAGAAAAAGAAAACTTCTTCTTCAACTCTACATTGTCAGAACATGCAGCAACACATGAGTCATTCTTCACATTGAAGACACACTGTAGGCTGTCATTGCTTGTTTTTCGCTATAAATAATCATTGCCTTGCTTAATACAAACACAGTTTTCTGAGCAGCCTTAGACCTTTGGCATATATACATTTTCGCTGTGTCGCAGATCTCAAACTACTTTAGGATTTTAAATGTGGTAACTATGAGATACATTGTTCTCAACAAAGTTTAACGGTACTTCTTTTGTTGAATCCCTAGGATCCCTGGTGTTGCTGTGGGTTAGGTATTGAGCTACTAACACCAAGGTTGGCAGTTCAAACCTACAGCTGCTCTGAGAAAGACAGATGGGGCTATCTGCTCCATAAGGCTATTTAACCTCAGAAACCCATAAGGTGACTAAGAGTTGGCATTGCCACGATGGCGGTGGGGTTGGATTGTTCGTTGTTTTTAGCTAGTTTTATTGAGCTATAATGAATATATCATAGAATTCAGTGGTTCAGTCCTATTAAGAAGGGTGTGTAATCATCTATCCAATCAACTTTGGAACTTCTTAGATCCATTGGTGTTGACTCTACATCGCTCTCCTCCCCTCATATCCCCAAGTCATTATTATTTCAATTATTGCCTTTATACTTTGGCTTTTCTACACAGGAAAATATATAAAACAAGGAAAGGGGAAAAAGCAAAAATAGAGAAAAGAAAGGACTCAGCAACAATGATCATATAAAATAAAGACCTCAGTCTAACCCAAAGCAGAGGGTATTAAAAATTTAGAATACATTTAAAGAAAGTCCCAAAGGAGCTCCAAGGGCCAGGAGTTTAAGTTCAGCTGGAAGAACCACTTTGCAGTTTTATCTCTGTTCTGTCTGGTGTCAGAGCTGTTCTAATTCGCCCTGGGGACTCAGTCCTCATACATTTGGTAGGCATTCAAGTGTCTTTTCTAGTGAGTTCTCTGTTCGTGTCCTTTGCACAGTTTTCAATTGTTATTATTTGTTTTCTTCTTATTGAGATGTTACACAGTTCTCTCAATTTTAGTGATTAGTCTCTTGTCTCATGTTGCTGCTAAAGATTCCCCCCACCCCCAATCCAGGGGATTTTGTTTTGCTGAAGTCTTTTGAGTTGCCTCCGTGTTTTGTTTTTAATAGGTTTCAGCAGTTATCTATGTTGTCTTCCACTGTGTGTGCTCCCTTTGTGATACATGCCGGTCTTGTCTCCATGTGTCCTGCAATAAGGCCCTTGAGTTTGTGTCAATTTTCCCATTGATGATCCTTGTGTTTCCAGGGTTTGCATTGATGTCTCTAATCCACTTTGATGTGTTTTGTTCTGGTGCCTCTGGGTGGGATGAGTTGTGTTTCATTCTTCTGCAGATGTGGCTCCAGCTTTTCCAGAACCATGTTGAATGGGGTGTTTCTTTACTATTTAATGTTTTTCGGTCTTGGATCAAAAATCAGGCCCTTTGCCTGTAGATGGATGTTTTTGTTTCTGGGTTTTCTATTCTGTCCCTTTGTTCTATGTTCTATCACAGTGTTTCTACGCCTTCCTAATGCCACGACCCTTTAATACAGTTCATGTCATGGTGACCCTCCCCCAACTATAAAATTATTTTTGTTGCTACCTCATCACTGTCATTATGCTACTGTTATGAATTGGGCAACCCCTGTGAAAGGGTCATGCAAACCCCAAAAGGTCACGACCCACAGGTTGAGGACGGCTGCTTGAGATTTACAGTCTCAGAAACCCACCGAGATGATTGTACTCTATCCCATTAGTCACTACTGGTTGGAATAGACATGATGGAAATGAGTTTTGTTTTTTGTTCTTTTAATACAAACAATGACTTCTAGAGCATCTACTGAGCTAGTTGAATTCAGGATGGCAAATTCAGCTTAGGTTGTGGTGACTATTATGGGATATCAAAAGAGAGGATGAACACAGGTCTTATTTGTTTTAAGAAAATTGGAAAAATTTTCCGAGTGGAAAATAAGTCAAGATAGTTGCACCATGGAATTTCATTTTCTTCTTGACAAGACCCCACCCCACTCTTTCTTTGGGGATAGCACAGACTGTGCCATAAGAAGTTCATTGAGACTGTACCCCATACTTTCTACACTCCTGGAGGCAATGTCGAGTCAGTATTGGACTGCTAACAGAGAGGTTGGCAGTTCAAACACACCAGCCACTCCTTGGAGAAAGGTCAGGCTATCTGCTTCCATAAAGATTTAGAAGCCTTGGGAGCCTCTATAGAGTTGCTATGGGTTAGAGTTGACTCCGATTTGGTTTTGGATTTTTAATCCCTCAGACTTCTTCGTTGTTGTTGTTCCCCAAAGTCAAAGAGCATGTAAGACCATTCATCTCCGCCACCACTGCCTTTTTGATATGTTATCAATGAAAGTGCTACGGAATCTTCAGGGAAAAATTTGACAGATGCAGCAAGCACCCCTTCAGAAATGTATATTCAGAGATGTGCTGAGAAATTATAGCTTCACATTGTGAGGTTTACTTCAGACATGTTTCTATAATTTTACAGCAATGCTTTTTGAGTCACCTTCATATCGCTCTTCAAGTCTTTCTAGTACTTTTATACAGTGTAAGTTCTTGTCATTGTTGGGTGCCCTTGAATCGATTTCAGTTCGACAGACCCTGTGTATAACAGAATGAAACACTGCCTAGTCCTCTGCCAACCTCAGAATTGTTAGGTTTGAGCCAGATATTGTCTTCGTATTTAGCCCCAGATGAGAAATCTAAGATTCCAAAAAGAAAGTGTCTTTTAGAAAGCACGCGAGTCAGGATTCATACAGTGATCTGTTTGCCACTTCCGATCAAGTTATTTCCACCACATTATCGACTCACCCCAGAAGTACGTAGGCCATTTAAAGACACCAGGGCCCAGGTACATCGGGAAGAAACACCGGCCAGTCCTGTGCCATCTTCACAAACTGAGCCCATTGTTGCGTCACCACAGCAACCAAGCTCACTGAGGGCCTTCCTGCTTTTTGTGGACTTCCTCCTTTCCCAAGCTTGTTATCCTTTTCCAAGGGCTAGTCCTTCCTGACAGTGTGGCCAGAACATATGTTACGGAGTCTGCATTCTTTGCTCATAAAAAGCATATGGCAGTACCTCTTCCAAGACATCTTTTCCTTTCTCTGCCCTCCATGGTACTGTCAGTATTCTTCTCCAGCAGCATTATTCAAATACAGACATTCTTCCGTTTTCCCTACTCAGTGTCCAATGTTCCCATGCCTATGAGCCAATAGAAACTGTTAATGGCTTGGGTCAGGTGCATCTAACTCGGTCCTCGAAGTAGCTTCCTTGTTCTTCAACAATTTAGAGAAGTCTTACGCAGCAGGTTTTCCCAAATGCAATACGTCTTTTGATTTCCTGACTGCGGCATCCAGGAGCATCGATTGTGGATCCAAGCACAATGAGATCCTTGTCAACTTTAATCATTTCTCTGTTCGTCATGATGTTACCGACTGGGTCAGTTGTGAGGATGTTTGTTTTCTCTATGGGGAGTTGTCATCCAAAGTGAAGGCTGCAGTCATTGATCTTCGTCTGCAAGTGCTTCCAGTCCTCTTGGATGTCAGCAAGGAAGGTTGTGTCATCTGCATGTGGCAAGCTGCTCATAAGTGTTCCTCCCATAGTGATGATGAGCTCAACTTCATATAGTCCAGCATGCAGATAAGATAAATATAGTGAAAGGACGCAACGCTGAATTCAGCACAGATTTCTGGCAGCTCCCTGGTGAGGTGCCTCTGCGATCATTGTTGAATGATGGTCATCAAACTTCACTGACCTGTAGTATTAATGATATTGTTTGAAAGTTTCCACATTGTATTGGGTCCCCTTTCTTAAAGATGGGTATAAATATGGATCTTTTCCCAATTTCTTGGCCTGGATGAATATTTCTAGTGCTCCCGGTGCTCCGTCAGTTTGTTGAATTGTTTCCGTTGTAATTCCATCAATGTCTGGAGCCTGGGTTTTCATTAATGCCTTCTGTGAAGCGTAGACCTCTTCCTTAGTCTCAGGTGTTTGGGGTCATATTCTACCTTTGTAATGATTGTGTGTTTCCCAGTTCTTATTGGTGCAGGGACTCTGTGTATTCCTTCCATCTTCTTTTGAGGCTTCATCCATCATCAGCATTTTTCTCAGAGAATCTTTCACTATTTCAACTGTGGCTTGAACTTCTTGAGTTCTTTTCACTTCAGGTATGCTAAGCATGTTATTCCATTTTGTCATTCTAACTTCTGATATTTGCGGATTTCATTACAATATGTTACTTTGTCTTCGCAAGCTGCCCTTGGAAATTTTCTATTCAGCTTTTCGACTTCGCCATTTCTTCCATTTGCCTTAGCTGCCCTATGACTAATAGCAAGTTTCATGTTTTTGTCTGATATTCACTTTGACCTTTCGGTTCTTTCCTGCCTTTTATGTCCTTCAGCTTTCTTCATGTATGGTGTTCTCAACATTTCTCCATAGCTCTGCAGGCCTTACCTCATTAGTGTTCAAGGCATCCAATTTATTCTTGAGATGTTCTTGAAATTCACCGGAATATCCTCAAGGTCATATTTTGGCTCTTGTGGACATGCTTTCATTTTCTTCAAATTCAACCTGAATTTCCATATGAACAATTAAGGGTTTGTTCCACAGTCCTCCCCGCCACCCCCCCCCCCCAGCCTTGCTTTATTTCTGATATTGAACTTCTCCATCACCTCTTCCCACAGATCTAGTCAGTTTGATTTATGTCTATTTAATCTGGTGAGGTTCATGTGTACAGTAGCTCTTTATATTGTTAGAGAAAGGTATTTACACTGGCAAGTTAGGTCTAGCAAAGTCCTATCATGTGATCTCCAGTTTTGTTCTGTCACCAAGGACATATTTCCCAACTCCTCCTCCTTCCTCTTGCTTTCTAACTTCTGCGCTCTGTTCACCAGGAATTATTTAGACACCTTGATTGTATGTTTGATCAACTTCTGAATGAAACGTTGCTAGAGTGCTTCAGTATTGTCATCACAGGCTTTAGTGGTGGGTGTGTAAACCCCAAAGCTAGTTTTATTGATTGAATTTCTTTGTAGGCATATAGATCTTATCCTATCACAGACAGCATTGTATTTCCAGATAGATCTTGAAATATTCTTTTTGATGATGAATGTGATGCCATTCACCTTGAAATTGTCACTCCCAATATAGTAAATTATGTAACCGTCTGATTTAAAATGGCCAATATCAGTCCACTTGAGCACTCTAATGCCTGGGTTATTGATATGTATGCCTTCCATTTCATTTTTGATGCGTTCCAATTTTTTCCCAAAATCATACTTTGTACATGCCTTATTCAAATTGATGATACATGCTTGTAGTTGTGTCTTCTCATTTTAAGTCATGCTCCACCAGCCAAAGAAAGCCCTGAAAGCTTTCCTATATCCAGATCATTGTGGTCGATTCTATTTTGGAGTGAAAGCTCATCCTCATTTTTCTTTTGAGTGATGTCCAGTCTAAGGGTCTCCTTTTCTGGCGCTACCTAACAATGTTTCCTCTGGATTCATCAGGTGGCCAGTGGCTAATCCCTTCGAAGAAAGCAGCCTCTCCCTTCTTCCTTGCCTGTCCTAAGCCTGTAACCTCTGCTGAAATCTGTTCACGCGGAGTGAAACTGCTGGTCTTTGAAATACTGGTGACATAGCTTCCAGCATCTCAGTAAGCAAACTGCCACAGCTGACAGTTAAGCCATTGCCTGTAAGACAGAGATGGTGTAATTCCTCTGGAAGATAGGGGCCGTCCTTGTCTGATGGGGTGGCTTTAACCTTGGGGTGATGCTCAAACCTTACGTCTACGAAGAAGCACACAGGCGAGCACAGATATGTGGGACTTGAGAGTTGTGGTGGCGATGGTAATGATCGTGTGTGGTGAGAGTGATGAGTGGTGGAGACGGCCGAGGTGACAATGAGCGAAGGAAGAGAAAGGAGATACTCAGTAGGAAAGGCAGGCTATTGGAGAGAGAATGGAAATCACCCAATTTCCTTTATTGCATTATGGGTGAAAGCCTATTTCAGTTCCACCTAAGAAATGCAGCTTGGGAGACTTTATTAGGCACGAGGGAGATCTATTGATAATTTAGTAGATTTAATAGCCAGCTAAACTAATTAAAGAAGGCAATGAATCTAAAGAGGGTGATTGGGCCTCTTTCAAGCAAATGAAGACCCAATTAAAGAGGAGTAAAACTGGTAACAAGAAAAGAGTCCAATACATATAATTAACCTGCAGAATATAGTGCTAGAAGAAAATTAATGGATAGTGTTGATTTCAAAAGCATTTGGTACATACATGAATAAGCAATGGTATTAGTATCACATATCCCCAGAGATAAGTAGCATTATCATCTGTTAATTTCACTTAAGATGCTAGACTATATATTCTATTGATTACCCTTGTGGAGATCAATGAATAGGAGGGTCTTACATCTTATAACCTTGAATTAATTAGAAGCCACACAAATCCAGCTGTATCATATCATTCACATACCAAATAGCATCGATGTAATAAGTGTTCTGTTGTGGGTTTGTTTGTTTTTCAGAAGCATGGTTCCTTTTCAGAATTCCAATTAATATTATTTCCACGTAGATCTCAACGTTCTCTGATGGCATCTGTGAATTTCCTATGAAGCATAGCCTTTAAAATAACAGCCTTGTCTAGCGACTTCTCCCTACTCCCAGACGCCCCTTCCTCTCCCTAGTCAACAGCAAAGTCTCCTCACCTGCACATGCACAGCATCACAACATGGCACAAGCCCGTACCCACCAGTTGGATGGATTCTGGTTTCCTTTAAATAGTCATCGTTTTAGATTTATGTCTTTAATTTCTGTACCTCCTTTCCACATTTATTTATTAATATGACAAATGCTTTTGGAACGTGTGCTTAGCACGTTTGATGGAGCAGAGTGGACACTGACTTTGGGATTGGAATGGTCAAGGTTTGGATCTAGTTCCAGTACTTAACGGTCACGTGGCCACGGGCAAGTTGCCTAACCAGCTTGAGACTCCGCCTGCACTTGTCAAACAAGAGGGTAGGAAAGCCTGTCTGTCAGGGTTCTTGGGAGGCCATGAGGCACCATCCAGCTAGTGCCTTTAACCTGACAGGCCATCAGGAACATATAGAACTGGGGATGCGTTCCTTTACTTCATGGCAAATGCCACGTGAGTTATGAGAAACCCTGGGGTGCCACACTTGGCTGCAAACTGGAAAAGGGACAGGTTGAGGCCACATTGCGACTCTGGCTCCCTGAGAGAAAGACCCGGTGATCCGTCTCCATAAAGAACACAGCCTGGAAAACCCAAGGGGAAGTTCTACTCTTCCCAAGGGACACGAGGAGTCGCAATACATGTAGGCTGTGTCCTACTATGTCCTAAAAGAGGACACAAGTCATAAGCAGATGTGGTGAAGACAGAGGATGGTCCCTGGTTATCAAAAGATATAGCGTCTGGGGTCTTCAGGGCTTGAAGTTAAACAAGCAGCCATCCAAAAGGGAAGCGACAAGCCCACATGGAAGAAGCCCACCAGCTGGTGCGACTGTGAGGTGTCATCAAGACTGGGCAGTGGGCATCAGAAGATTCACAACAAACAACAAACAAACAAACAAACAAAAAAGCGTTGGGGAGAATGGGGGGGATTAGAGCAGAGACCCAAAGTCCATCTGTGGAGAATGGAATGTCCCCCCTCAGAGGGGTCGCAGGGAGGGGATAGGTCAATCAGGGTTCAGTGGAGCACCGATGGATCATGCAATACACCTCTGATCCCTTGAGGCCTCCTGACCCCCCACTATCATGACCCCAGTGCTGCTCCCCACTCTGAACTAGGCGGGAGCATGTACATAGGTATAGGCAAGAGATAAAACATATGACACATGGAATCCAGGAACAGGAATAGCGATACCAAAAGGGTAGGGGGAAGGAGAAAGGAGGTAGTGATCGCAGTGAATGACACAATACCACACCCCCCATCCAGAGGGAAGAACAGCAGAAACCAGAGGGGAAAGGAGACAGTGGTCAGTGTGGGATTTGAAAATAATAACAATCTATAATCTATCAAGAGGGAGGAGGAGCTGATCCCAGAGGTTCAATGGAAAACAAATGTATAGAAAAGAATGATGGCAATATTTGTACAAATATGTCGATACAATTGATATATGGATTGTAACAAGAGTTGTAAGAGCCCCCAATAAAAAGGTTGTTTTTTTAAAAAAAGGATTCAAGTCAAGGTTTCTTTTAGCTTCTCAATTTTGCTACTGCTTCTTACTTTTTAAAAAAATATCATTAATTGGGAATTAATGTATGCATCCCATCATTCCATAGTTCAATCACGTAAAGAAATACAGCAAAATTGCTACCACAATCAGTTTCCATTCTTTTCCTTCCTGGACTCCTTGACATCATCTACCTTTTACCACAGGTCCTCCCCTCCCCCATTGTACCCACCCCTACACTTGAAACCCTTATTCAGCTTGCTGTCCCTCTAGGTTCATCAATACTGGGTTTTATATCCTGAATACATATATAACACAACTTCAAGAGATGTACCCCCAATGACATGATGTTTTGAGATAAATCCTAATATGAACAAACAAAACAAAACAGAAATACAGAAAAATGTTGAAAAGCAGATCAGGTCCTGCATGCCTTGGGGTGGAGGGATGGGGGGGGGGATCAACTGACAAAATTTTAACTGTTCAAGTCAGGCTTATCAGTTTGATCCTCTATACTCATCTCTCCAATGCACTAGGGTAGTAACCACTTTCCTCGGTCCATTGATTGTGGATACAGGGAGTTCACCGGAGGCTTATTTCCAATGCAGTGCTCACAAATGCTTCTTTGGGTCCTGCTGTCATCCATAGCCTTCTGCCAAGGGGATTCCCACAGTTTAAGGTCTGATACGGATCCCTCGTCCAACTCCAGATTAGATCATTTACAATCCTTTGGTGACAGATGATGGTGTGCCTCCTCCGTATGGACTTGGTTGATATCTCATTTGTTTGGAGACAAAGCTTTAGAACCCCAGACACTATTTTATCTCATAGCTGGGCAACATCTAATTTCTTCGCCACATTTTGCTATAGCACCCATATCTTCTGTGTTCCCTTCCTGAGGGCAAATATCAAGCAGGGCCATGAAGTGAGAATTAATTGATCTTAAATTGGAGCTAGGAGTTAGTGTAAACCCCAAACCCATTCCTGGATCTATGCTTTTTATTTGTGGGTTGGTTTTTATTGGCCTTTGGCTCCCTTTCAGAACGACCTTGTTAATTTATGGTAGAACGTTGTATCGATCATTCCCTGGGGCCTCCATTAATATTGTCTTTGATTAGCCCCTGGGACTAATTTTTTTAAAGCCCTGTTGAGAGAAGGATATTGGGCCAATGTAGGCTCACTCCATATCACGGTGCCTGAATTATTCACTGCTACAGAATCAATCCTTTTGTGGCTGGATGCTATTTACACAAATAATGAGGGTTAATTGTCAGGGGAATTTACAATAATAATCACTGAGAATGTCAGTCACACTTTTGCCAGAATAATATATATCTTAATACAACATATAGGGCACTGATTAGCCAGATCATGTTTGTCCACCTACCCACAGTTCTACAGGCTTGGTACAGCTGTCTTCTGCTTCCTCAGACACCAAGAATTTTCCAACTTAAATCCACAGATTACAAGTACATCTGAGGTAGAGTATAGTTCACCCAATGAAGCTCCCACATCAGATCTCACTGACGCAGTCTCTGGAGCGCTGTGCTAGTTACATAATCTGGTGTCAATCAGGGACTTGAGAGGATTAAGAGTGAAGGGGGTGGGGTCTAGAGACCCTCTGTGTGGGCATGGTCTTCTCCTGAGGATTCTGGGAACTCCTGTAATTCCGCCTTGGAGGCAGAAGACACACACTCTATCTCTGCTCACTCCCTGAGAGTCGCTCTACTGACAAGACACCCGGTACTACACTGATAGACCCCGTGCCCTCAGAACTGGAGAAGCCACGTGGAGACACCTGCCAGCACTGAGGTGTTTTTCCACCACTGGATCCACAAGACTTTACATCCACTGGCCTGCGAGCTTCCTGCATTCTATGTCATTGCATATGTTTCATTAGTCTGAAGAGGACTTTATAGTGTGGTATCAGACATACTGGCTAATATCGGACTTATGGGCTTGATCTGGATGGGCCTGGGATGCTTTTTCAATATTCAACTGTTCTTGTATATAAAGCTCTTTCTTATACACATATGAGTGTCTGTGAATTGGTTTCTCTAGTCCACCCAGACTAACACAAGCATGCCCTGCTCCCTAATGCTTCTTCCTTTCTATCAGTCATATTCTGAGAATCACGTTTCAGACCTGTGGCAGACTCCGTGCCTCCTCAGGAGCTCTTTTGCTCCTGCCTTATTTTCCTGGTATGGGACACAGGTACAGGATGACTATGCCACCTGAAGACCCCCCTCTGCTTTCTCAGCCACTTCTCGTTGACAGAGCTGCGTTTTCCAGGCCCTTTTCACCCCGTGTGGAGAATTGATCCAAGGTGCCTGGAGTAGGTCTTCTGAGAGGGTGAATCTTTAAGAAAGGAGACCACCTTATCTCTCTGCCATTGAGTGACTGGTGGTGTCAAGCCAGTGACCATTTGATTAGTAGCCTGGCACTCGATCACCTGCCCCACCACTGTACTTATTAAACAATTTTACACATCTGCATTGCGAGAAGGAAACTATTTCCTAAGAAGAAGTTTTCTTCTAGGATAAAGGTTTTAAAAGGGAAGATTACCATCCTTTGGTAGCACAGAATCTGCCTTGTTCTGCGCTGTAAAATGGGTAGATTCTTATGAAGTGGTAATATGCTGGCAGATGCAGCTGTTTGGGTTTGGGGGTTTTCACGCATGGCTGTGACTTTAGCTTTGGGCTTCTTTGGAAGTACCAAACTGCACTGGTCCCGACTTGATACTGATAGACACAATAGTTGGCTTCTCCATGGAAAAGGAGTATCCTTCAAATTTCCCCTAGGGGAATTCTAGAATTCTCCACGTGGAGCACCCAGGAAGCAGCATGTCCAAATCTGCCTCCAGTTCTGTTCACTGCAAGCTGTGCCTCCTCTGTTGACTCCTGCTTCGTAGCTCTGAGGGCCTGAACCTCACTTCAGTCCCTCTTTCCCCACTCACTCTCCGTGTAGGTGTAGTGGTCTCGGCACAGGGCTGACGCTTGGTGTTCAATGCAGGGCAGGATAGGATATTTGCTCAGTACATACCTGTCGACTGACTGGTGGCAGCCTTTTCCAGTTCTCCGTATGGGAAGGACCCTTTTCCCCTGCCCCCTTTATTCTAACATTGGGAGGTCAGAGTTTCCACCTTCTTGCCATGACTGGGGAGCAAGCCCCTGTTTTATTAGAAACCCCAGGCCACTTTCACGGCTTCTCCAAGCAATAGGCACGCTTGATGAAGTAGAGGAAGGAGACCCAGCATGTGTACCCTGGGTGCTCATACTGATTTGCTACTTCGGGATTTAAAAGTTGTAGGCTCATTTTGTGTGTGTGTGTCTGTGTCGGTGTGGAAATCTTGTTCAATTCATTTGTTTAAAACGGTCTCCCTGCCATGTTTCAAGTCTAGTCTCTCTTAGAGGATGGGCACAGACTTATCTCACTCTCCCTCTTCTTCTATAAGGTGGGGCCCAGCATCTACTAACTAGAGGATCAAAGGCATAAATCTGACATGAACTGTTAAGATTTTGTCAGAAGATCCTCTCTAGGATGTGGGTTGGGCCTGATCTGGTTTCCAAATGTTTCTGTATTTTTTATTTATATGGTTTTGTTTGCTTGTTGTTGTTGTTGACATCTCTGAGAGATATCTCAGAGGTGTTATGTCCATGGAGGTCACCCTTTTGAAGCTGTGTTATATGCTTTTCCATATACAAAACCCTGATTGATGAACCTCTAGGAACAGAAAGTAGCATAAGGGATTTGTGGGGGGTGTACAGTGGGGGGGTAAAAGGCAGAGGATGTCAAGGAGTACATGCATAAAAAGAATGTTTGGAAACGGATTATGGTTAGCAATTGTACAATTCTACTTGACGTGATTGAAATATGGAATGATATGATATGTGTATTAAATCCCAACCAACAAAATAATAAATGAGTGAAGACAGGTTGGGAACTAGGTGGACTCTGGGTCCTGATCAGTGTACATCTGGCTTCAGACTTGGTCGTGCTGCCTCATGGATGTTCTACATGGAGAACTCCAGATCTAGAGGAAGCATGAAGGCAGTTCATTTTCCAGAGAGAAGCCAAAATATTGTTCTGCAGTCTACCCTGACAGTTCACATAATGTATCTTTGGATTCCTAGCTGACTTTTAAGGCCCTTAATGACACAGTGGTTAATGATTCTCTTTGCAATCAATGCAGGCCTTCAGAAAGCTTTATCCTATGGGGCATTCCTGGGGAAAAGGGGAGAAATAGATACAAGGCTAGTTTGTGTCAAGTCCAGTGTCGTGAGCCAAGTACTTAACAAGAGAATCATCACCAACCACCACCTTTGGAAAGATGATGGCTTTGGACTCAGGGAGAGCTGGGTCTTTAAATGTAAATTTTCAATTGTATTATGTTGTTTATTAAGCACAAGTATATATGTGTGTGCATACAGTTTAAAATATGATGTGGTTGTATATAGCCCATCGAGATGCATGTCAGACCAATCACCCTTCATCTCATCCACTTCGCCCACACAAAATCTCTCTTAACTCATAGACTTTGGTCGCATGTTTCCAAATGGCTAAAGAGCATGTCTATTTTGTTCCATCTGGATTTTGAAGTTATAGGCTTGATTTATTTTGTATCATTTATGAAAGTCATTGGTGATTGTGGGTGGTGGTCTCAACTCTACTTTCTTGTTTCCTCTTTGTCCCACTCCTGGTAGTTACAGGTAAGCTTTGGTCTCTGTACATTGTCTATTGTTTCATGTATGTGGAATCATAATGTTTGTCCATTTAAAAAATTGTTTTGAATGGCTTCACTCAGCATAATGTTTTCAAGATCTAACCGTATTGTAGCATGTAATTCGTAAAGTACCCATCAACAGATGAATGGATCAACGTGGTACCTACATTCAAGGGAATGAATTTTCATTACTCGTTAAGGAACAGAAACGAAACCCTGAAGAAGTGAACTGTAACCAATACTCTTGACTCCCCCAGGCTGAGATCCCAAGTCCCTTTAAAGTTAATAGAAATAAGCTACATTAAAAAGATCATTTTATTAAGGGCTCATCCAACTCTTATCACAATCCATACATACATCAATTGTGTAAAGCACATTTGTACATTCATTTCCAATAAGCTACCTTTTTATGATTGGAGACTTTCCAAACAATTTTACATTTCTACTTTTGAGGTTATGCTACCTAGAGGCAAGTCTCCCTACGGATTTTATCTGAACTTGTAGAAGTTATGTATGTGTGTGCGCGTATGTGTGTGTAAGTACGAGGATGAGTCACACATTGTTGCGGGTAGGGCTCCAGTTCACACATGCCCAGGTTGGCATGTCCCTGTGAACACTAGACAACTATTATAAGTTCTCATTGCAGGGTCATTAGATTACCTACCCCCAGAAGTCCAATCAAAACAGTGGCTTTGAAGAGGGGCTGATGGGGCAGTTCACTTCAGGGCAAAGCAGTCAGCGCAAACGATTCTGATAACCGATGCGTCTGTCTGCCTGCCTGCCTGTTTTCAGGGGACACCGAAGGAGCAGTCTGAGAGGTTTTCTCGACAGGCACAGGATCATCACAGAGGTTTCAAAGTTTTAAGAAAGTAGAAGACTGTTGATGAAGAAAAGTTCAGAGAAATTGTATCAAAGATTTTTTTCCCCCCAACATGCCAGGGCTCCTGCCTATCTTTCGTGGTAGCAAAGACCTTCCCGCAAGACTTCCTTTGGGAAATCTTTCCCCATCTACCCAACAGTCCCACTCTAGCCAGACTCCTTTTTGTTCCCCCAGTTCAAAGGACATTGAAAAGAAATGCGATTTGAGTCCCCCGAGGATGCCAAAGCTGTCATTGTGACTTGCTGTGAATAGAAGAGTGTAGATAGAATTCTTTGGGGGGGGGCCTCAAACTCCAGATTCACTGCCATCGAGTTGATTTCCACTAGTCACAACCCTGTAGGACCGAGTGGGGCTGGCTCTGTGACTGTCTGAGGCAACACGTCTCCCTCTGGGTGCCTGCTGAATTCGAAGCACTGACCTTTCATTGCGTACCCCACTCTGCCGCCAGGGCTCCTATGCAAGGCTTGGAGAGACAGACACACTGTGTTCCGAAGGATACACACCCAGGTGGAGCAACATGTGGAAGAGTGGTGTTCCTATTTGAGAAACAATTGCTCACATTTTGATATTTTTGTTTACAAAAGGTTTTTTTTAATGCTCTTGTAGCTTTAGTTTTCAGCGTATATACACACACTCTTCTGGCTTCATGCCGTGCAATGGGGAATTGACTAGAACACAATAAGTGGGCTTCCTGTGAATGACACGGATAGTGACAGCTTAAAGAGTTGCAGAGGGTGCAGACCATGGCCATGCTTGGCAACTAACCAAAAGACTGGAGCTTAGAGACCAAAGGCCTGGCAATCTACTTCTTAAAAATTAGCGATTAGAAACCCAAGGAAGCACGGTCCCACGCTGACACAAATAGGGCCGTCATGACTCAGAGCCATAGCAACTGATTTTGGTGACTTACAATAACAGGAACGGATTATCTTACCGTTCTGGAGCCTAGAAGTCTGAAATGAATCTCTAAGGCGCCAGCAGGACTGTGTCCTCTTTTGGTGTTTTGACACTTTTCTTCCCTTTTCCCCATTTTATGGCCCCTGGTTATTCTATGAAGAAGTCCCAAGTCTCACAGAGAATTAGGTGATCAGCTACTAACAGAAAGGGTGGCTGTTCAACTATCCGCCGAGGGACACAGGAAGGAAGTGACAGGGATCTATGTCTGAAAGGACACGGCCACTGAAAGCCCTGTAGCATGCAGGGCAGCTATTTTCTGAAACACATGGAGTTGTCATGACTTGGAATCAACCGAATGGCAACAGGTTGGAATTTTGGTTTTGGAATCCCATTGGGCTCACCTAGATAATCCAGCATAATCTCTCTAGATTACCATGAATTTACCAGCAATCTTAATTCCTTTTCAAATTTAATTCTTTCTTGCAAATGTCACTGCTTATATGTAGAATGTACTCACAGGTGCTAGGCATCAGGATACAGCCGTCTTTGCCGTGGCCATTACTCTGCCTATCACCCACAGCCACTTTTCCTTCCCTTGAAATATGCTCATGTTTTTGAATAAACATGACAAGTATGAGAACTTTCCACAGCAGAACAATTTATTTGAAAGTTTCATCAGAAAAAATAAGCAATAACTCATCCAATTGAAATGTGTGTGGCAATTTAAGTGGACAAACAGTGAAAGTCTGCACTGAGAGGCTTGGACTTCTCCCAGGCTTAGCCATTTTCTTCCGCTTTGATTAAAAACAAATAAGTTAGTTAACTATAATTTAGGTAGATGTGTTAGTCTGGGTACTTTAGAGAAACAAATCCACAGAAACTCATGTATAAGAGAGAGTTTTACATAAAGGTTAAGTGTGCATCAAGAAAACATCCCAACCCAGTGCTGCTCAAGCCCACAAGTCCAACATTAACCCATATGTCCAACGCCAATCCAAAAAGCCCTCCTCCATCTCACAAAACAGATGCAATGATGCCGACTGCAAGAGGAAAGCCAAGTCAGCGAATGTGTAAACATCTCAGTACTGGCAGGGGTCTCCACACGGCTGCTCCAGTACCCATGGCTGCATCAGGATAGGTCCATGTGGCTTCTTCTCAGGGATGTCTTGAAGGAAGTGAGCCTTGCCAGGTGAGGCAAGTAACTGACTAAGGCAGCTGCACCCTGGTCTGACCATCAGAAAGCAAGAGACTTAAGAACTAGAAAGGTGAGGTTCACTGAGCCATTTATTTCTCCGCTCTTCAATTAACCCAGCATGTGTTTATCGGCCAGGTTGGCACAATAAAATACCTCAGTAGAGAAAATGTTGGGCTGAATCATTTGGTTTTGAAAAAAATTCAATCAAAATGGTTTGGCTGGTTTTATAGAGCTATATGGTTAGCTTTATCTTTCACATTCTTCACATTCTTTTGAGTGGTTTTGTTTATGGAATTATGTCATGGTTGATGTAAAAGAAAATGGCCAAAGCCATTGGTCCAGAAAGGAAAGCAATCCTAATAGCAGGATACACTGTACAATTAAAATGGCAACACACACACACACACATTCTTCACTGCTAATGATCTAGTAGTCAGTCAAAATGGAGCAATCCATTGTTACGATATTAACACACTAATCTTCATAGATTATTGGGTCAAGTGATATGCTGAAAATTAAATAACATGCATGCTTCTGGGAAGATGAATGTGTTGCATTTTGAAAGTTTGCATCTTTCATTGGTTCCTCTAATAGGGTTTTATTTCCTTTGCTTTGCTCAAGTTAGTAATGCAAATGTTAAGCTCCCTCTATTAGTGCCCCTTAAAAGTAAGTTGATACTTTTGGAGGTTTTAAATGGGCCTAAATGGTTTTGAACGTTTTCATTTCTGTTTTCCTCTAGCCAGGGAGACCCTCAGGGTGGGGACCCAAGCCTTCTTTATAACTCTTCGCAGCTTTTGTACCGTCCATTATGGGCTTAATAGGATTTTTGTTATTAATGTGGGAATACAATAGTGGGCAGTAGTTGGTCGATTGAAATGAACAGGAAATAAGCATTGTTATGAGGGGAAACCATACAAATTCTGAACGATTGATTTAAAGGACATTTATGGGGCCTGTTTCTGAGTTGAGACATAGAGAAAAGAAAGTCAAGTGTTCCTCCAATAAGATATCATTTTACAGGGTCATTTTGCTTAAAATTCGTAAGTTTTCTCCTTGACCCTAAAGCCTAAGAAATCAATTCAGTTAAGAGTTGATCTTGAAACAATTCCTTCATTCCCTCCCACTAATTGATGTGAGTGCCAGATTTAGAGACATTCAATAAGATATTGTGGGGTTAGGAGCTATAAATTAATGGACAACTCAGAAACTGTTTGTGGATCACCTGCCACCTGCAAACTTGGGAGAGCACATTGAAACGGGTGAGTCATTTCTCGCAGATCCAGCATGTTACATCAATGAGCCGGTTTGCTTGAATCCTGCCTCCTCGTGAGCTGGAAGAGAAGAAGCGCGTCTCATGCATCCAGATGGGAGTGTTTTGGAAAGTAAACCCCTGCACATGCCCACAGAAAATTCCTCTGCTCTCTCCAGCCGGATTCTGTTAGCTTCTCCCCAAGGTGATTTACCAGCCAATAGGAAGTCAAGCTGCTCCTTAATAGTACCGGTTTTACGGATACTCTTCCAGAGATGCAGTTTTCTTCCGTCTCCCCCAGACGCAATCCAATCATTTGCTGGGTACTCTGCATGTGTGTGTGCATGCTTGTGAATGCGGGGAAGGCGAATGTTGTTTTATTTTATTCAACAAATCCCTTAATAACATGACCTAATTTGGGGTTGAGCATGTGAATAATTGTTAACATTCAGAATTATTTTATTGTGTTTGTTGCCATTAATATGTAAAACTCCTTTCTGAATCCCTAAGAAACACCCCACTGCCCCAAATGATTTGCTTTTTTGTTACATAAATGGAAAGAACTTCAGTAGAGCAATTTTTTCCAGGGTATATACACAGAGTCTTAAAAGCTTATATTCCAGGTGGGCTAGACAGTTCCCTTCTCATTGTACACTAAGGAATTAAATTAGCAGTGATCATGACAGATTTTATAAGAAATTTTAATGCAATATTATTTATTCACAAACAAAAACTGAACAACCAAACAGACCTCAAACAACATTCCTGTTGTTAGTTGCCATTGAAATCAGGTCCCTCCCACAGCGGCACTGCAGGGTCCTGCACCATCCTCTCAATCGGTCCTTGTTGCTCAAGCACAGGAAGTGGTGGCTAGTAAGGAACTGGCTTATGTTAAACTGGGTCTTCAGGGCAACAGAATCCAAGACAGGATTGGTGATGCACGAGAGGGATGGATGGAATAAATGCCTATGAGAGAAAATGGAGAAGCGTCAAACCCCATGAAGTTCTCTTTCTTGTGAAAGAGGGAAGGCATGGAGGACTTTCTGGAGGAAGAATCCTAGACCGTACTACAGCTTTTGACATGGTCCTTAAGTCAAGCTTACAAGGAGCCCTCCTCGTATAGTGGTTTACACGTTGGGCTGCTAACCTTAAGGTCAGCAGTTCAAAACCACCACTGCTCCTTGGAATGTTTTGAGAATGAGGATGGCAACAAATGGGGTTGACACATGTATGTATGTATGGATTGTGATAAGAATTGTAGGAACCCCCAATAACATGATTTAAAAAAAAAGATTAGGGAGCTAATAACACTGAGTACAAGAAGGAAAAAATGTTCTACAACTGATTGTAGTGATGATTGTACAATTTTTTATATGATTGAACTATGATATGTGAATTATATGTCAACAAAATTGTTGAAAAATATTTTTAAGAAGATAAAAATAATATATCTGGTCACTGTACCAAAAGGAAAAAAACCAAGAGTTTCTGACTTGGAAACAACCCACTATGAGTTGGATACCACTGTATGGCAGTGAATTTGGTTTGTTTCTAAGTCAAGGTTGCTTATCCGAGAATTTCCGTGTTTCTCAGAAATGCCAATGAGAAGTGCCCGGTTTCTTCACGTTCCTTGTGAGGTTAGAGAGCTGCAGCTGAAGCCACGAGTCAGCTCTGCTCTGTGCAGCCTCTCTCACCACACATATGGAGGAAGACAGCGTTGGAGCGGTGAGCCACGAGGCCCACCCACTGCAACCCTGTAGGACTAGGTGTACAACTGCCCCGTGGGTTTTCAAGACTAAATCATTCTGGGAGTAGACAGCCTCCTCTTTCTCCCAGCAGACCCAGTGCTTAGCAATCCAACGCTACGCTAGAGCTACGGAACTGCTTCTTCCGAGCTTCCTCTTGCTCTTGGTAAGGAGCATTTTCAAGACCACCATACATTCCATAAATTATGTGCACCCACACGGGATCTAATAGTTAAAACAAAGTTGGTCGATAATTATTCACAAGAAAATGTGCTTGTCCTTTGTATTATTTATCATTAAAATCTTTATTTTAGAAATTTAAAAAATCATTTTATTAGGGGCTCATACAATTCTTATCACAATCCATACATACATCAATTGTGTTGAGCACATTTGTACATATGTTGCCATCATCATTCTCAAAACACCTACTTTATACTTGAGCCCTTGGTATCAGCTCCTCTTTTTTTCCCCTAGAAATTCAATGGATGTTTTGCTCTTTAGAATATGCATAAAATAACGATCCATTATTTTTCTATCCTTTACAATTTGAAAGAAGATAAGAGAACTAAGAAACCCTACTAATAAAGTTGTCATTAGAATGACAGCTCAACAATATCAATTTTGCTTTCCTCCACTGTGACTCCTAATTTACAATCACCTAAAGAGAGCCCAAAAACCCAATCTCATTGCCATCCAGTCCATGCGGACTCAGAGCCACCCCTGTGAGGTTCTGAGACTGTCACTGTTGATGGGAGAGCCCAGTCTATCTTCCATGGAGCTGCTGGTGGGTTTGAAAGCAGCTTACAAAATCCAACATTGGACATGGACCTGTCACACATGGAGCGCAGACTAGGGGAAATCTACTGGGTAAAGTATGGGCTCTCATTGAGGCTATTGCTTTAAAGTGAAATTTGTTTTCTTTTTGGAGAGGAATATAATGCTCAGTAGATGAACCAGACCTAGTTGACTACTTCGGGTCTAAATTGCCCCAGAGAGAAGCAAAGGAAACCAGCGGGGCACAATGAGTAATTCCAGAGATGAGTGATACATGCTCGCCTTGTGAGAGTCTGGGGCCCTTTCTCTCTGATCAAGGACATGGTCATATGGGATTTAGGAGACTAGGAGAGAACATGAAAACCTCCCTACTGAGGTTTCCCCATTCCTGTTCTGTTCCTTGTTCCCACACATCCACCTGTGAAGTACATCATTTGATGACGAGTAAGAATTGCTAGAATACCATGATCCGAATGCTACCTTGCAGGACTGGATAGGGCAGAGGTTGTACACTGGTGCATATGAGGGCTGGAGGCACAGGGAATCCAGGGTGGACGATACCTTCAGGACCAGGTGTGTGAGGGGCGAGGCTGGGAGAGTGGAGGGTGAGTGGGTTGGAAAGGGGGAACTGATTAAAAGGATTCACATGTGACCTCCTCCCTAGGAGATGGATGGCAGAGAAGGGGGGGGGGGAGGAGACTCTGGATAGGGCAAGATATGACAAAATAACAATCTGTGGATTATTAAGGGCTCATGAGGGAGGGGGGAGTGGGGAGGGAGGGGAATAAAAAAGAGGACCTGATGCAGAGGGCTTAAGTGGAGAGCAAATGCTTTGAGAGTGATTAGGGCAAAGAATGTGTTGATGTGCTTTATAAAATTGATGGATGTATATGTGTGGATTGAGATAAGAGTTGTATGAGTCCCTAATAGAATGTAAAAGAAGAAAAAAAAAAGAAAAAATGATTAGGGCAAAGAATGTACAGATGTGCTTTATACAATTGATGTATGTATATGCATGGATTGTGATGAGTTGTATGAGCCCCTAATAAAATGTTAAAAAAAAAGAATTGCTAGAATGACGACCTGTGTATGCATGCCAATTTGCAATCAGCTGCCTCAGAATAGAGAGTGGAATTGTAGAGGTGGAAGTAACCTTAGAGAGTCCACCATTCCCATGATGCCCTGTAACCAAGGGCTTCCGGTTCATGTAAGCTTGGGCATTGCTTTAGACTCTAAGGCTCCAAATTTATTTGGTCTACTGCCCCCTTTTCAGAAAAAAAATTGTTTTAACTTAGCACCTCCTGGCCATTGAAGACTTTTTCCTATAGCCTATAATCTAGGATTAAAGGCAGGTATCGGCTTTTACAGGCCCTTCATGATTCCAGCACCCTGAGGGGGCCGGAATTGCCCACTTGGGGAAAACTTACTTTAAGTATCTCCTTACCCTTTAACTCCATTTCCCAGTTTGCGATAGTATTTAGTATATGAAAAGATCTGAGAAATCTTGTTACAAAAATCCATTAAACTTTATGCAATGCATCATTTTTGAGACATGGAAAGAGTAATACTAATTTTTTACACAATGCCCATTACCCCAGGATGCTCATGAAACTTATTGTTGGAAATCAGAAACTTACATGATCTTTTCAGGTTTTTTCTTCTTTTGTTTGAAATGGACTTTTATGACACTAAAGAACCCAAGTCCGGTCGAGTCTGACTCTTCCTCCTTTTGGTGGCGCTCAGACTCACGTTTAGACCTCGGGTAAGGAATGTGGAAGACTTTCCAAAGCCGTGACCCTTATCTCGTTCTCTTAAAAAGAAAACCTTAAGTTTATTTTTTCATCTTTATATTTTAAAAAATTTCCCCCTTAGTTTGTGGGATCATTACAAAGAAAAAATATATTCTATGGCATTGCCCAGCCCAGCCCATTAAATTAAATCAATAATAGCAACCCACTAAGATCCGCTTACCTATCTCGTTTTTCCCCTCAACTTCCCTCCATTAGTTTCCTGTTCCTTCTTTCTCCTAGCTCCTGCCAGGGCCTCCTCTTAGTTTTTAAAATCTTATCGTCTGGTGTGAAAACTCTTTTCCTTTATCTTCCTTTATTATAATGGGGTCATAAAACATGTATCTTTATGAGATTGAATAACTCTGCTAAACGTAATGTTCTCTAACTCTCTCCAATCTTTTCATGTTCATATAACTCTGGAGCTTAAAAATTTGTGTTCAGGGTCACAATGAATGACGAACTGGGCAGTAAGACCTAGACTCTCTGGTTGAATAATGGGTTATCCCTTCAGCTCACTCTCCCTACTGTTACGTTGATACAGCCATTTCACCATCTTCTTTAAATAAAGGTAGTGCAGCTTAGTAGATCTTTGGGAACTTGAGTGAAAACATCCAAATTAACTCCTCCAGAAAGTTTTCAAATTATTTTGAAGTATTCCAAATGGACAAGTGGAAAATACAATTTATCTTTTTCCTTCCTCCTAAGCTACTGGTTTTAGGATGGTGTCTTAGATTCTTGGGCTGAAGAGCAAGCTTCCTTGAGGAACTGCGCTGAGTAGCAATTTATTAATCGCTTCTGAAATGGGTTTGAGTTATGTTTCTTTTATTGGATTCCATTGTGGAATGTGGCAGAGTGCTCGCTGCTCTGTCTTTGAAGCTTTTAGAGTTATTACGGAGGCGTCCCTTCAGCCAAGTGGAAAGTAGATTAAAAAGCAACTGTCTAAATGTGTGCTTTGGGGTGGATTGTAGATTCTTCATCTCCTAAGGGGAACCGAGCAGCTGTACGCTCAGTTTGCCCCTTCTCCTGCCTTGAAGGCTGAACTTACTTCCCAGGAGATTAGAAATAGATTGATGGAAGGGTGTGCAGGCTGGGGGTCAAATCCAACCATAAGCTAATTGGCTCTTCCAGTTGTTGATGTTTTTGTTAAAGTTTCCAGTGGTCTCGAAGCCTCATATTGAGGAAGAGATCCAAGAATGTTAACCAGGTCGCTGGAATGACACCAGCTATCCACATTCTGAAGTTCTGCTGGGTGGAGACCAAGAAACGCAGGTGGCCTTACTGAGCCCCTTCTCCCTTAACCCGGCCTTGAGATAGCAGCAAGTACCTGGGTGTGTTTATTATTCTCCAACAAATATTTTCCCATTTGTTTCACTTCTAAAACAACCAAAGACACAGCTTATTCAGCTGTAAAAATGACTTTCTGTCTTGATTCATTTGACTTTTCTTTTGCATTTCTTCCAGTACAAGACAAAAGAGAAAGTGCTGGGAAGAAACAATAAATTATGTAAAAGCATCAATTAAGGAGTCCTTAAAGGAAAGTGTGCAATCTGACGTGCTTCAGGGCTGGGGTGGGGGGAGAGGAGGGCTTTTTGCTGACTCGATTACTTCTAAACTTTTCCACAAAGACCCTCTGAATGGAGACCCATGAAGTGAAGCAAATTCCCTCAGTGAAATCGCTGTTCTGTGCCAAGAATCAAAGGTCCGCCCAGTGGAGTGTAGTCTTCATGTACAGCCGCTACGGAGTGTCTGGAACAGAGTGAGAACAAAACTGATCCTAGACCAGTGCCCCCTGACTCCTTCGGGAAGAATCCCAACAGAACTGCCACTGGGAATTCACAAAGCACATTTGGAGCCTGGGGAAGGGCCAGGCTAAACAGAAAAGACTGGCGATTTAGAGGCAATAAGATAAAGGAAATAAATGACTCAAAGAAGACTTTTAAGCCAATATTTACACCCATATTGCCATATTTACAGCTTAAACACTATGCCCTGAACATGCAGGAAGTACAATTTTATGAGTCTCTTAATGAATGTTAAGTCAATAATATCCCAAACAATGGGCCCCAGTGAACTTTCTTACTGAGTGAGTTATACAGTGAGTTATTCAAAAGGGGTCAGTCAGTTGACCTCTGTAAAGAACAGTCTTGAGGAAACAGGTTTTTGTTTTTTTTTTAAATGAGCCAATTTGAATATGGTGGAAAACCTTTTAAATATGTTTATAATTGGACCAAACCATGGCATAGCATTAGGAGACTTTGATAGGATCTCATTGAAAAGATCCATACATAGACTTGATTGTCAGCAGACGCAACCAGCGGAGAAAAAGTGCCACCATCCTAGTCATCATATGCGGATGATTAATTCCATGGACAAAGTTCATTAAAGCCCCCATTAGCAAACTAATAGAAACCGCCGTGACGTCCTTGGCAGTGAGGCACTGAGCAGGTCGAAATGGATTTTACTCATTGCTTAATGCCATGTAGTGAGCGGCTGCCGTTCTCCCCACTCCCCTTGTTAAATCAGCGTGTTCTTCTTTCTCCTTTTGACCTTAGAGACATGTGACCCACGTTGGCTGATTGACAGACCCACATTGGCTGATTGACAGGTCCAGACGAATGATCGATCAAGCCGAAGTTCTCTGATATGTGAAACGTAAGTCCAGTGAACACCGCCCAGATATCTTTTTGATCTTAGTGAGATGCTCAAACTGTGCTTTGGGGACTTTTATTTATTTATCGACACCCCATTGTTCAATGTCCTCTGGTTGCATTTACAAGTGTAATGGGAAACGACAGTCCCTGCCATTCATCCTGGAAGACAACCAAACATGTCCAAGGCAACCTCAAACAAACCCCGTCCGCAGACACCCCCCTTTTTCACACCCCGTGCCAGATAACCAGCGGGACAAAGCAGACCTCATACTTCGAGAATGTTCAATCTTGGAAATTCTGACTTGATGGAAATGATGCCTCCTGATCCAAAGAAGGTCATATCCCAGTGGATGGCACCTGCCCACCCGAGTCGGAGACTCTGGCGTCACTGAGGGGCAAGGCAGGGCCACACCCACGATCTCTCCACTCGAAAGGCTGCCACCTCATCATCACATAACATAGGGAAAGAGTAACTAAGGACAAGGTCTTCTATGTAGTTGCCAGGCCTTTCTTAAAAGGAAAATAATGTAGTTATTCAAGAAACTCTTGCTGTAAAGGAGAGATGCAAACATTGGTAATAGAGGTGGGTTCCAATCCAAACTATGGGTTTGAGGGGGTACAGGCCACAAATATAGCAATTGACCTCTTTGGACCTCAGTTTACTCGTTGGTAGGCAGCATGTCTCACAGGATTGCAGAAACAATTAGGTATTTGGATTTGTAAAATTATCTCGCCCATGGCCTGGCAATGCGCTTTAATTGAACCTGAACTACCGTTTCTTACTAAGGCAGAGCTGCTTACGGGACAGAATGGTGGCGGGTTTCCAAGTATACACCAGAAAACTCCTCTGCATGTCCGTGAAGAATGAGAGTCGAGAAAGCCATTAGCCATGAGCATCTTGGCTTTGAATCATAAGGACCCCTCAGGGTTCCCCGGACCACCCTTTGAAAACTGCGGGACTAGGGAAATCATTTAGCTCTGTGTCAAAAAAACAAAACCAAACTCGCTGCCCCGGGGTCAATCCTGACTCATATTGACCCCATAGGATAAGGTAGAGCCTTCCTGATACTGCCACTCTTTATGGGAGTAGAAAGCCTGCCTTTCTTCTGCAGAGTTGACTGGTGGTTTTGAACTACTGACCTTGCAGTTAGCACCCCCACAGATTATCCTCTACACCCCCAGGATCCCTGGTGCTCTGCTGTCAGGGAACCTTAATGGGAAAAGAAAAAAGATGATGTGGGAAAGGGAAATTGAGTTTCAGATTTCCTTTGTTGAGTATTTTTCACTACGTCTCAGGGTAAAATTATGTTATGGTGGGCAGATGCCAACTAAGAGACGGTTGCTAAGGAATGACTACTTAAGATATATGCTTAAGATTCTCAGGAAGATTAAATGAGTTGGCAGACCAAAACAGGTATTTTTGCCCCTTGGGCTCTAGTCCCCTCTTCCCCCTTGTTCTTACTCAAGTGCTTTCCTATTGCCTTTAAAAAACGATTCCTTTTTCTTATTTTCATATATATATTTCTTCCTTTATGTTTGTTAAAACTTTCAGTTCACTGTCATCCCGGAGACATGACAGGAGCAGCATTCACTCCCCACACTGTAGGGCCTGGAAAGAGCAAGCTCTGGCCGAGAGAGGAGTGCATTGACCAGTGTGATCGTAAGGCATCTCCTCTGATCTGTGCTTGGAGTGGACACTGGGGGCCAGGGACACAAGGGAGCTGAAGAATGAGATGGGATCAAAGAAGAGCTGAGGCCAGGCCGCAGTCTGTTCAGGACAGCAGAGGGACAGGGGGTGGGATGGGGGGCACGGCGCTCTTCCGATGTGTACAGTGGGTCGGGAATACCCAGGGTGTGCAGCCGGGCTCATCTTGGAAAAGCACAGGCTTCCATTCTGGGGACAAAGCTAAACAAGCAACGGGGTTGGTGTTGTGGTTTGGATGTTAGTGGCTCCAAATTCCAATCAAGCCTGCTTGTTCTAAAACAAGAAAACGTGTTCCCACGTTGAAGACTTTGTGAAAACTCAACACTCAAAATAGTTGTCAAAGGTTTATTGACATACAATTCACACATCATAGAAGCCGGTAGTTCATTCATAGTAGAAAGAGTGGTACCATTACCATCACAACCAATTTTAGCGTATTTTCTCCTCCCCTGCACCCTTTGTTATTAGCTCCCCATTTCCTTCCAGTCTCCCCTGCCCTGCCCCCAAGCCACGCATCTAGTTACTGTCTCTAAAGATTTACATAGCTCAGATTTCATATACAGGAAAACATACACCAATCAAAACGAAATGAAATGCCCCAAAGATGATAAACTATAAGGCTGATAGAAACTTGAATGGAAAAGAAAGCAGAAAATGTTAAAAACCAGAAAAAATGTAAAGTGAGTCAAAGGGAGAGGAAATGAGAAGGTATTGAGTTGAGGCTAACTACATCTGCAGTGGCCCACTTCCCAGTCCACTCTTCGTTCTGAACAAATGTGCTCATGGAACATCCGTATTGCCCAGATGGCAGCTTGGGAAAGAAGAAACTCACTGGTCAAGTATTTTAGCAGAAGAGAAAATGAACATTAGTGGGGGGGAAAATATCGAATTAGTAAATTATTCATAGCCTCCCAAATTTAATTCAGCATTGTTTCTTCACTGTGTGAGTGCAGTTCATATTCTATATAATAAATCTAAATGATGTTTGAAAGAAGAAAAGGCATCATTACCATTCTAAGAAAGGTGGAATATATTTAATTCAAATCCATTTTAAGAACTATAATCGTACAATGGCTTGGTCACAAATTCGGTCTCCTAGCAGCTATAGAATACATTCTTTGTAATAGGAAACATGCAATATTATTGTAAACTTAAGGCTCTTTTGGAGGGGGGTGGGTTTGGATTTTCTCTTTTATATAAAGATGCATTCCCCCTTCTTACTCTTTTTAGAAAAAAAAACATTTTATTAGGGGCTCATACAACTCTTATCACAATCCATACATATTTCTTACTCTTTTTATATAACATCATACAATTCCAAAATGCTTTCAATTACATCCTTTCTAGAAAATGTGTCATGGGCGTTCCTCAAAATAAATAAAGTTTACTTGTCAAAAAATTTTGGAAAATCGTGGGTTCAACCAAGAGGAGTATATTTCCAATAAAGCTTTCCTGATACTTTGCTTTGGGATCATATATTAGGAAGTTCCAGGAGGGATATCCAGAAGGCGGTGCTCCTCAGGCTTCCTTGATTTGAAAATTTTTTTATTTCATTGTGGCTCCATTAACATTGCTTAGAGCAGAGGACCCTGGGTGGTGCTGTTTTGAAGGATTGTGCAAGGTGAGAGAATCTGTACATAAAAACATTGGCTAAGATATTGGTTTCAGAATTCTTAAGGTGCCATCACTGGGATTAAGGAAAAATAAAACAAAACATGAATATGACAGACTTATCACCGTAATAATATTTTCTCTCTTTTTCAAATGAAGCTTGACAGAAGTGGATTCTCTAGTTAGAATAACTGAGTGGTGGAAAATCCCTTCTTTTTGTTCTACTCTCAGTGTAAAGGGTAGAGGAAAAGAGAAATTTTTTTAAAAAGAAGGTAGAGGTAAGAAGGCGATTTTGCCTGTGAAAACGAGAAGATCTCGTTGTGGTATGCATGTGTCACTCGTTTTCAATGTGTGTAAGTATCTAGTCAAGTTTTAATCATCTGTGGGTCAATTTTCCATGACCACACTCTCCTTTGGGTTTGCTCTGACTGATCCACAGCAGTGGACTGACAACTGCGCCAGCATCTTGCATCGAGTGAGGATTAGGGAAGACTTAAGCAGTTAAAGATGGCAGATGCTCCACTTCCTGTCGAATTAGAGTCTCTTTATCTTCTTGGAAGGATGTGCCCAAATGTTATTAATCAATTCAAAAGGTAACCGAAATATTTGAAATAACCTAACTGGAAAGGAATACGTCTTAAGGACAAAAAGCACTACAGAGAATGGTACTGTAGTTAAATCCATGTCTGTTCCTTATAGAATTGTCAATAGTCACTCAATCCAGTGCTGTCTGGGTTGCTCTAGCCGCCGAAGAAGGGAATTCATGCCTAAATACCCTTCACCAGCTGCAAAAACCTGCTTGAGCAGAAAGATGAGAAATCATCGACTCCAGACACCATCGAGGAAGGCTCCAGTCTGAACCTACTTACCCAGTTCAAAAAGTTGCCAGCACTGAAGACTTACGGTGTCTTTCAATCGCTATAGCATTTTATTTTCTGTATGCATATTTTTGTATACCTGTATGTACAATGTCAGCTATGTTATGCTGTTTCTGAGCAGTCTATTGCATTTATGAGAGACAATCGTTGTAGCTGGTCTGTTATATTCCTGGGGGGCGAGGGGCACGGTGGGTAGGGGTCTAGCTGGCATGGCCACAGTGATTTTCTCCCTCCCCACCCCTTCAAGTTTCCTTGGTGTAATGACAGTCTTATGTTTTGCTTCTTCTGGTTCAACATGTTTATGTGATGAGGGCAGTTCTAGAACCCATAAAAGGCCCTTGCAGGGTGGTAATTATTGACCCTGGTTTTACACAGTGCCTTATGGGGTAAGAAGATAAATACATAATCAGCCAGTACCATGAAAACCTCTGACTGAAGGACCAAAGAACTTGGTCATTTTACCCCACCCTCTGTGAGTCAGTGAACTGGCTTGGATTATAGACCAGAAACCAGTACTTCAATTCAATGAAACTCATCCCAAAGAGGAAAGTGTCGCTACATGTTGGCAGGGTATAAAATGTGATGATCTGCCCTTATCCATTGGAACGAACATGTCCTTTAATGATAGCAACATTCTTTGTAAATTAAATCGCTATTCCGGTTTTTTTCCTTTTAAAAACCTGTCAGGATACGCTTATGCCGTGATGCACACACAATCATAGGTATTCCTATTGTGTCTGAAAGCGAGAAAATTAATCCATTTGAGAATTTTTAAAATAGAGTCAGCGTTTCAGCCAGTGAAGGCGTGGACCCAGCCTGAACTAAAAGCCCAGGGTGATTTTCTGTCTCTGAAAACTGGCTTTTTGGAGAGGAGTGTATGTCACAAGGTCACTGTGGATCAGCCCCATCAAGAAACATCGTGTATCAAACGCCCATTCTGTTCCCGTGGCTGCCAAGCGATGCAAACAGGGAAGAGTTAGGCTGTTAATGACGAGGTTGGTTCAGATCAACCCAGGGCTCTTTGGAAGAAAGCTGGCGATCTGCCCCCAAAGGTCACAGCCACCCATGACAACCCAATGGAGCACAGGCCTCCTCTGGAACACAGGGAGTTGCCGCGAGTCCGACCAACTGGTCTGGCTTCATCCTGCTCCAGGCACGGTGCTCAGAGAGAGCGTAGAAATGCCAAGATTTCACGCTCTTACACTCTGCTCCTTAAACCCCTGCTAGTCTGAAATACCCCGTGTTCCTTGTGTCCTCCGGAGGCTAGTCAGCAATGAGAGATTCCAAGACCTTCCCTGGATCTGCTCATGCTAAGGACACTCCTCCCACAGGGAAAGGAGGAATGGGTTATATTGATGGCTTAGCTTAAAAGGAACACATTTCTAGCATAGTGCTGAGTTTAACTTCCCTCTCCTCCCAATCAATGTAAGCCTAAGCGCGGCCTACTACACTGGATCTTAGTCTACAGACAGAGAAGCGTCTCACATGCTGTGGACATGTCATCAGGAGGGATCTGTTGGTTCCTGGAAAATGGCCTCAGGTTTGGGGAAGTAGAGGGTCGGTGAAAAAGAGCAAGACTGCGATGAGAGGCATCGCCTTGGTGGCTGCAACGGTGGCTCCCAACAGAACCGCAACCGCAAGGCTGGTGCAGGACCAGGCGATGCTTCGTTGTGTTGGACACAGGGTCTCTATGGGTCTAACCCCTATAGGTCCCTATGGGTGCCTCGATGGTACCTAACAACAATGTGTGGCATAATGGATTATGGGTTGGGCTGCTAAACCCAAAGTCAGCAGTTCAAACCCACCAGCCACAGGAGAAAGATTTACAGCCCTGAAAACCCACTGGGACAGTTCTTCTCTGCCCCCTAGGGTGGCTGTGAGTCGGAATTGCCTCCATGGCAGTGAGTTTAGTTTCTCTGGAATGGGTGGTACTTCAGGGGTGGATTTCTCTCATAGTCTATGCAGGAGACCCGCTTATAGCAATGACCTTCAACCATGGCCACCACCAATCTGACGGAGGAAGCTTAACGTTGCTGTGCTGATGAACGCATTTTCAGTGGCGTTCCCAAAGCCAGACAGTTTCAGAGGAAAGGCCTGGCGATCGACTTCAGAAAACCAGCCAATGAAAACGCTGTGGAGCACAATGGTTGATCCCATCATGTATGGGATAAGTCATCGCAGCCAACAACACATCAACAAGGTCTTAGGCTCCAGGGGAAATACCCAGAGAACGAGCTGCCATGTGCTGACAATTCTGTTTCAAGGCGATTTAATGACTTGAAGATTAGGAGGGGTAGGAATTGCAACATGAAATCAACCAAAACAGGCTTAAAATGGTTTGATACAATGGACAAAAATTTCCAACCCGTCTCACAGATAAACCACTGCCACAGTCATCTTGAAATAAGGCTTTATCTTTGACACATCTCCTTAGAACCTTGGCAATGACGTGTCTGAAGCAGACAGGATATGGCAAGCAGGAGAGTCAGGGAGGCAGTCAGGGGCCTAGTATCAGCAGATCTCACTGCATGGAATGCTATCACATGCGGCTCAAGTTTAAAATGATGAAGCTTCAAGAACACAGTTGTCGCGATTTTGCCCACACGCTCTTTAAAGGGAGAACAGTAAATCGACAAGTTACACGAGGGCTGGTGCAGAGGGTTACATGCTCAAGGACTGGCTCCAAAGTTGGTGGTTCAAACCCACCTCCAAGTGCCTGAAAGATGGACCTCAGGATCTGCTCCCAAAAGATCACAACCTTGAACACCCTGTGGGGTCTTTCCTCTGCGCACACCTGGACCTCCACGAGTCAGAATCAACTGGACCGCCACTGAAAGCAGCACACAGCCACAGAGTGAGTGCATGTGGTACACCGTGTCCCAGCCACGGTAGTTGGCTGGGGCTCAAATCTGTCTATCCGCACTGCTCAGACTCAAGCTTCCACGCAGGTGCACAGCTGCTAGGACAGAGAGAGCTACACCTCCTGACACCCGCCACTCTATGGGTACCACATTCATCTTGTGAATGAGCCAGACACAGATTACATCCTGTTGGCCAAGTGAAAGTCAGTGCTTAGAGTCAGTAAACAATAGGCAGGAACAACAGCTTCCCAGGGGATGCATCCTTCCGCCAATTACCCAGGTTTCTTCATATGTCAGAATGGAGCCCAGGTGGCACAGAAGCAAATTGTTGGACTCTTTGACCGAAGGTCAGTTGTTTGAAACCC